>NW_010202902.1:30114-31985 GCF_000695765.1 Mesitornis unicolor | reverse complement strand
GAATCCCATCTGGACTCATAGACTTGTGTATATCCAAGTGGTGCAGCAGGTCACTAACCACCTCTTCATGGTTTATGAAGGCTTCACTGTGCTTTGCATCCCTGTCTTCCCTCTCAGGGGACTGGGTACCCAGAGTACTACTGGTTTTCCTACTGAAGACTGAGGCAAAGAAGGCATTAAGTACCTCAGCCTTTTCCTCATCCCTGGTCACTATGCTTCCCCCCACATCTACTAGAAGGGGAAGACTCTACTTAGTTCTCCTTCTGTTGCCAATGTATTTATAGAAAGCCTTTTTATTTTCTTTAACAGCACTAGCTAGAATAAGTTCCAGCTGCGCTTTGGCCCTTCTAATTTTCTCCTTTCACAGACTCACGGTAGCATCCTGAGATGCCTGCATCTTCTTCCAAAGATCATAAACTCTCCTCTTTTTCCTGAGCTCCAGCCAGAGCTCTCTGTTCAGCCAGGCTGGTCTTCTTCCTCACCGGCTCGTTTTCCGACACATGGAGACAGTCTGTTCCTGTGCCTTTAAGAGTTCCTTCTTGAAGAGCTCCATTTTGAAATGTAACTAACTTCATTTTAAACCACAAATTCATTATGAAACTTCACAGTTGACAGTTCAAGCTTGTTTTAGAAAAAGAAAGTGCAGGATTCATTAACAGTTATTTAATTGGAATTGATTTCAAAATGGAAAATCAAAAGGAACATTTTTGTCATATTTTGTTGTATTACTTTCAAAAAGGAAAAAAAAGCTTTACAAGATCATAAAAAAATAATTGATGTGTATGGTGAATATGTCTGAAAACTATAGCAGAGTCAGAATTGGGTTGCTAAATTTCAGTCTGGAGGTTTTGATGTTAAAGATATACCATACTCAGGAAGGCAAATTGAAGTTGATAACGACAAAATAAAGGCACTGATCAAATCCAATCTGTGTCTAATGACACAAGTGATTGCTGATAATTTTAACATATTGGAGTCAAGTGTTGAAAACCATTTAAAACAACTTAAGCTCAATATTTGGGTAGTACATGAACTCAAAAAAATTCATCCCACTAAGCACATTGACACATGCAATTCTGTCTTGAAATGTGAAGGAAAGGATCCATTTTTGAAATGTATGATAACAGACAATGAAAATTTGATCATCAACAACGATGAATGAAGAAGATGGTGAAACAAGCATGATAAACCAGCTTAAAGCACTCCAAAAGCACATATTCATCAAAGGAATGTTATGCTGTCAGTCTGGTGGGAATTCAAATGTATTGTGCATTTTGAATTGGTTCCAAGGAACCAAACCCATTAATTTGGAAGTGTACTGCTGTCAACTGGATAAATTAAATGATGCCATCAAACAGAAGCATCCAGAATTGGTGGATTGCAAAGGTGGAGAGTTTCTCCATGATGGCACTAGATCATATACCAGTTTGGTCACTTGTCAAAAATTGTTGCAGCTTGGATGAGATGTGTTACCATATCCACCATATTGACCAGTCCTGGCACCATAAGACTACCATTTGGTTCATTCCTTACAAAATGCCTTGAATTGTAAAACCTTCACTGCTGATGAGGATATCAAATGGTTATTGGAACTGTTTTTTCCAAAAAAAGAGAAGAACTTTTTTTGAGTGTGGAATTATGAATTTTCCTGAAAGATGGCAAAAGGTAATTGAACATTATGAATACTATATTGTTTAACACAGTTTCTGTTTTCCATGAAAAAATCACCTTTCATTTATTGAGAAAAATATTCAATGATTTTGGGGCTATCCCAATAGGTGGGGCCAAGTGGATTACATTCATCTTAAAATAGGTCAGAAGAACCATCCTCAGAAGATTCTCCTTTCATGGCCTCTAGCAGGACAAACTGA
>NW_010202902.1:17057-30093 GCF_000695765.1 Mesitornis unicolor | reverse complement strand
TCACTGAATTTTCTTACTTGTGTGAAGGTGAGCTACAGTACATGGGGATTCTTACCTGTGGTTCTCCCACAGAGAAGCAATATAACCTACAGTGCACAAGTTATTGTTCCTGAGTGAGATCAGTAGTCTGTAAATCTATTTAATTACATCCACTGATGTGCACTTTTTTCTTCATATGTAGCATAAAAAAGTTCAAATATGCTACAAGTAAAAATTGTTACTTGTACAGGTAGTTTTATTGTATTTTATACATATATGTAGTTTAGTTTTTTCTTCCCCTAATGCATATTTTCTATCTTAATTTGAATTAGATTAATTCTTGAACTTTTGTATTACATAATCTATAAAATAGTTCTTGGCTGTAGTTAGAAACAATGAAATATGTACACATAACAATATAAACAACATAACTCATGTTTTATCATTCTGTTTAATAAAATCATAAGTAGAAGTTATGCTTTTCTTGGTTTTGATGACTATTGTATTTCCTGCTGTGTGACCCTGTCAAGTATGTAAATACTTGGAAATGTGTTGTGGTTTAACCCAGCAGGCAGTTGAACACCATGCAGCCTTTTGATCACTCTGTCCCTCCCGAGTGGATTGGAGAAGAAGATGGGTTTAGATTACAACAGTTTAATGATTGAAATAAACTAAAGTAAAATATAACAATAACAACAATAACAACTGTAATACAATAATAATAGGAAAAATAATAATACAACAAATAAAGTCATATTCAGCTCATACAGCAGTTTCTGGCTGTGCACTCCCAGCAGTGAATATCAGGTAAGAAAACTAAAGACTTTGAAACACAACAGCTCCAGTGAAAGCAATGGATAAGGAGGCCTTGGGAGTAGAACAATGGGCATAACCCCACAGGGGATGATGACCATCGAGGAAAAAGAGATATTGTTCCCAGTAAACTCCCCAGTTTATAGTGTGTGTGATGTTTATGGTATAGCATAATTTCTGTTGGCCAGCGTGTTCAGCTGCTCTGAAAGCTCCTGGCTTTCACTTTTCCCATGTTCTTCACCTGGTTATCTCAAAGCTGCTAAGGACCTTGATTATGGCCAACAACCTACATACCAAAGCCAACTGAAAACTAAACCAAAGTGTTTTATCAAGTCTGTTTTCCATTAGAATGAATACTGTAGTATTCTCAGAAATGAAGCTCTCCTGGATAGAACTGATTCTATGATTCTATCGCAGTGAAACCAGGACAAAATTCTGGTTTTCTTAAGTTCACTAAAGACTCTATTCCAATTGTTTTTGGAAATTTGAAGTCATACATGAAGGATTTTACTGCTGGTGAGGAAATAAAGAAAAGGGATTCCTTTTTAGTTGGCTGAGAGGAACTATATCACGGAAAAGTTGCAGGAGCTTGTTATCGATAATATATACTGTAAAAGTAAAGTAAAAATAAATCACATACACTAAAACATTTTATCTAACCAAATAGCTGAAAATCCTAGTGATAACATAATCAACAAGGAATATAAGTCCAGTGTTATGGTCATGACATGTGTGACGATTTATAAGACATTTTCCAAAGTGGACTTAGTAAGTATGTTATTTCACTGTTTAAAAAAGAAATTAGCATATAAGTTTTCCTCCTTTCAGAAAAAATAGTCAAAGTGATAGCTGTTTCAGGGAGTTGAGAGTCTAATTTATTTTTCCTTTTTCATTTAAGCTTCTCTTGACAGCAGGTTTAGTTAAATCCCGTTTTAATTTGCTTTCTCTCTTGTTTTAACCTCTTCCACTCCATAGGTAATTCTGATACTAAAAAAATTTTGAAATTTTTTAATGGATTAATGAGTTTAGAATCTTAGAATCATAAAATCATAGAATGGTTTATGTTGGAAGGGACCTTAATGATAATCTAGTCCAACCACCCTGCCATGGACAGGGACACCTCCGACCGGACCAGGTTGCTCAAAGTCCTGTCCAACCTGGCCTTGAACACTTCCAGGGAGGGGGCATCCACAGCTTCCTTGGGCAACCTGTTCCAGTGTCTCACCACCCTCACTGTAGAGAATTTCTTCCTAATATCTAGTCTAAATATAACCTCTTACATTTGTTTAATTTTGTTTCAGAAATAATTAATATAAGACTTGAAATACCTATCTGCAACTGGTACATCACATAAGACTTGGACTAGAAAAGAGGAGAGAGATGATGTAGAAGAAAGCAACCTCAGTCTATTATTCTGTACTTACACTAACCCTCCTTTCTTTTTGAAAGTCCTCCCAGGAAAAAATAATTTGAGGTACCTGGGGGTCTATTAACTTGCTGACTCAAGATTCCATTATTATTGGGTTGCACTCATAGGCTACTTGACCTATTGATGCACCGAAGTACATGTGCAGATTAAAATGAATGTCTGAATCTAATCAATAGTTAGAAATTTTCTGCTACATCAGGTTTGATGATGACTTTTCAGGCTGTACTATATCCTTTTGACAGGTTAAATAAGTATATTCATAGATCATGTGGCTTTGACAAACTAATCACTGGAAGGTGAGATATACGTCTTCTGCACCCAGAAGATCTTTGCCACATTGATTAGTTACCTCCAGGTACTGAAGTAAGAGAGCTTCACATTTAATGCTTGACTACTTCTGTCATAGGTGCCAAAAATATTGTGATTAAATGGTTTAGTGGGTAATGCTCAAGCTTGTAATAAATATTTCTGACCACTGAAGAAATGGTTTGAGGATCTTGGTTATTTTTAATGGTACTGTTTTATGTAACTAGTATTAAATTCAGCTGATGTGTTGTCTACAGAAGTATGTAACATAAGAAAGAGCTGGGCTTATCACTTTCAATGTCTAGTCAGTATCAAAGCAGCTGTTGGTGGTGTATCAGACTGTTCAACTTAAGGACCTGCCTCAGATAAGTTGTGGACAGGTGTGTAAGAGTGACAAAAGACAGCAAACACAGAAGATGATAAGACAAATTGTGCAACTATGTTGCAAAATTAGTTGTAATCCTCCAACTGAAAGATTATAACAACTATTTTATTTATGTATTTATTTTTGGGTTAGGAGCACAAAGAAAATGTCACAAAAATAAACTAATTTTAGATCCTTATACACAAAGTCATAATGACAGTCTACACTGGAAAATGACTGAATGGTTTCCTGTAGCAATTAAAAATCTTCTCTGAGACTCCCTTTGTCTGTTGGCGCTATACATCATAGAAATAGACTTCTCAAGTCATAACAAGGAGCTTAGGCATGCCAAGGTTTGCACGGGCCACTAAGTCCAAAAGAAGTACTAAGAGAGCTACCCAGCCTTAAGCGATGCAATTAAACTTTCAAAATGGCAGGTTTACTGGGACTTGATGGCCTCATGGGAAGAATTCTGCTGTTTGCCTTCTACAGATGAGAACTTGTGATAGACACAAAATAATTTTGACTCTGTCATTCCCAGTTTTGAACAGGAAACAAATACAGCAACATCCAAGATAGTAGTGCTGGTAGTTCTATTAGTGTCAGCACCACTATTAGACAACACAAGCCACAGGGTTAAACTCTGGACTTTTCTGTACAGGAATGTTTCAATCTTTCCGTATTACAAACCACCTTTAACATTGCCAAACTGAGTACAAAGTAACACTTGTATGCCAGTGACTGTGCACTGATATCAACCTATCAGAGAGACTTTCAGCTCTAAGTAGATTGATTTTCTGCTTCTACAACAATTTCTGGATTAATATAATTTTGAAGAAAATTAAGGGTATGTGTCAACCAAATCCTTCAAAAGGACAGATTGAATTTATGATGATTTAAGGGTTCATTTTCCTTTGATATGTGATTTTGCCAATACCAATTAAAAAAGTAATTCCTTGTATTATAATTAGCTTTACCAGGATTGGAAAGGAAGACTAGAGCCTGAATAGGCTCAGACTCTCCGCTAGTTTAGACATACCTATAGTTCTTGTTCTTGCTCCCTTACTGAGGGAGCTAAGGATTGGATACTGTAGAGAATGCAGAAACTGTGTGGTCTAGCCAGAGGCACCACTACATTCTTTTTTGGATGAAGCAGTATAGTGAGATGAAGAATAAAGATCTTTTGTAGTGCCCTGACTGCTTGTTGCTGCACTGTTACCAGTGAAAGTCCATTCAGAATGTGTCGACAGTGTGTGAACGTCCCGTTTGTTTTATGTCATCTCCTGACATGGAGATGACTCGGGGAAGAGAAGGCTCTGGGAGGACCTTATTGTGGCCTTCCAGTTCCTGAAGGGGTCCTATAGGAAAGATGATGAGGAATTTTTTACAAGGGCAGGTAGCGATAGAACAAGGGGGGATGGTTTTAAACTGGAAGAGGGTAGATTTAGATTAGATATTAGGAAGAAATTCTCTACAGTGAGGGTGGTGAGACACTGGAACAGGTTGCCCAAGGAAGTTGTGGATGCCCCCTCCCTGGAAGTGTTCAAGGCCAGGTTGGACAAGGCTTTGGGCAACCTGGTCTAGTGGGAGGTGTCCCTGCCCATGGCAGGGTGGTTGGACTAGATTATCATTAAGATCCCTTCCAACCCAAACCATTCTATGATTCTATGATTCCTGGAAGATGGGAAAAAAAGGGGTGGCTACCCTAAGAAATACTTCAAGGTCACTCTTGATATAATACAGTTTATTTGCCAATTTAACAAATAAAATATATTTACTTGGAAAGAAACAGTATACTTTTGGGAAGGAAATATCTCTCAATCTCTGAGATGGTGGATCCAGGTGCAACATCAGAGCAGATCATACACTGAGAAACAGTGTATGTATATTGTATCATAAACTGAGTGAAAGGCATAGTACTTCATGTCATCTGTCTACTCAGTAAGTGTAATTCACTCTCACTTTGTCATTTTTTGGGCTACCAAGAGCTCAGGACATTGAGTATGTTACATGGCTATTTTTTTCACTGTTGTTTTTGTTGTTTTGCAAGAAAAACAAATTAACTATTCCATGTGTGTACAACACAGTGAGAAATTCCTAATCAGTGGCAAGCATATGTTCAAATATATTATCTCCATAGCCTGTTGAGATGTATAAGTCTAATCACAAAACAGTCCTTCCATGAAAACCTGAGTCTGGAAGCTAGATAGATTAGGTAGCTATCTGACACAAGGAATTAGCTATTCTGTCCATCTGCCACAACACAAAAAAATTGCAACAGGTCAGATTTTGGATTAAATCTTCAACTGTGGAGTCAGTGCTTTACTAGTTGCAGATTCACAGCCATCACAGCTTGCGTTTGATCCTCCACCTGCGGAACTCAAAGCAGAAACCAACCATGAAGAATAAGCACAAATCCCTCCATGGCACAGAATTATTATCTCTGAAATAAATCTTACACTTATTGCTGTTTGCCTTAGAAGAAACCAGCAACGTCTGTATAATTAGGCTGTCCTACTACACAGCACCTTCTCTGCTTCCATAACTTTTCATAGGTGGAGATAAGGAGGTAGAGTACTATAAAATATGTTATGAGGACATAAATAATTTCTGGTTTATGCACCATAGCACAGTAAGTAAGAATAAGGAGACAGCGTTATAGTGAATGTTAGCAGGGCTGGTCAGAGCTAACCTACAAAAGCAAAAAACCACATTCTCCTAGCCTTCCAAATATATGGCTTACAGATAAGACTAACATAAATATAATATTATAAGTTATGATTTAGCAATTTTCTAAACACGACAAGACCAACCACAATAACAACATATTCAAAGTAAATAAAAAGAGGAAACTGTAGAAGAAACCAAACCTTGATAGAAACAGTAAGAGAAGACAAGCTTACATCCTTATTTTTCTCTTTGTGTAGTAGATGTCTCTACTCCAGATTCGACCATGGTCTCTTTATAATATTATCTAATTGTTTTCTTTCAGTATATTTTCATGTGTTTTTCCTTTCTTGTTTACACTAACCTTATTAAAGCAGTCAGAAAATGAGTTCTCAACTGTCTATCCAATTGATAATAACATTTATTTTGAGAACTGCTGAAAGATGATAAAAGAGAATAAGAAAAGAAAGAAAGATAATAAAATGTTAATGTCAAAAAAGCTAAGAGAAGTCTTCAAAAGTTGATTCCAAAAGACAAGTTATACTTTGAGCTATATTTTTTCCTTTCTTATGTGCAACAGCAAAAACTCATCTACCTGTTGGGGTTAATCAATAATGCAGATCAGACCTGAAACTCATGACATCATGTCAAGGGATAACTGAATTTTGCCTTGTTGATGGAATAAATCCCTGACATGATAAAAGTACAAAAGGTTTGGAATGTAATGCTTTGACAAACCAACTCTTCAAGCAGAAGCCTTTGATTTTCCCCTTCTGTACTTCCAGGAGCCTATGACGTCCAAATATAACAACATAAAGAAATTTGCTTAGAGCAAATAAAGCTACTAGATTGGGCAAAGCTAATATTGGATCCTTGAAGGTGTCCAGAAACTCAGATCAAATTATGAAAATGGAAAATGAAAAGCAAACCTGACAGACTGTATAAAGTATGTGCTGCTGGGAGGTTAATTCCTAGCTAGTGAGCTTAGTGAAAAAACTGTAATATGTATAGTTTTCCAGCTTTATTGAATATAGCAGTTCTTGTCTTTGCACTATGTGCTGAGTTGTAGGTTTGTTTTCAATTAAATGGTAATTTGCTTTAGGTGCTCTTCCTTGGTGGTCTTGGAAGACAAGTTGTTTTATTAATTAGGAACACTCCCAAAAGGTCAGGCTTCAAAACAATTTAAGAACAGAAATTTAAAAAGAGTATGATTTTACAAGTAACTCAACTTTTATGGAGAAAATTACATGCCTTTGCAGGTGATTTAATTGAAGTGATCCATGAATGTAAGGATGTGTTGTCACTGTATATTGCCAGCATATAGGAGTTCATTCCTGCATCTTGTTTTGCCCATTCCTTAAGATGAAAAAGAACCACACAGCACTATACTAAAAATAAGCTAATTAATTCAAGTGGAATTTAGCGTTGTTAGTGGGACCTCAGTGCAACTGCGATAAATCTTTTGGCTCAGTATGCAGGCAGACGGACTCTTCATTTAGCCACAGCTGTGAACGTAAATGTCGTCCACTCATGTAAAAGCGAGATTCATAAAGAGAAAGTAACATCAGTTGTCGGTTGAACTATGATTTGAGACCCATAGAAAATGTCTCTGTTATTCCCTTCTCAGAGCACAGCATGTCTCCTGGCTGAGAGGTGGTTGTCAACTTGGACACGCAGTTGCAGAATGTAGCTGATGCTGCACAGGGTTGACTGCCATACCTGGGTTTCACTGTGAAAGTTGACTCATTGCAAATCAAAGCTGAAAGGCAATGACATGTCTCTAGCATAAATGATTTGGAGAGTAGGGCTTATGGCAAACCAGGAAGCAAACTGAGTCACTGACAAGGACATGAAAAATTAATTTCTCCATGACTTGAAATCCTTAATCTTACCTCTTATCAGCTGAAAAGCCAACAAAGTCCCACAGTGGATCACACCATAGCAAAAATGACACTGACTGCTTGAATTCTTAACTGCAGTTATCATTATTGTCAATATGGTTTGCAGGACTGTTTTTTTTCCATTTTCTATTGAAAATAACATATAAATTGCAATGTTCATAATTTCTTCTGCAAGGCAAAAATCTAAGGGGTCAAAATAAATTGCATCTATTATATATAGTAGAATTGAAGTAAAAGAAATAATAACTTTTGTTCAAACATCTAGTTGTCTGCTTCAATTCCCTACATGGCTTTGGAGAAGCCAGTTGTTCATTTTCTGCATCATTTTCCTTTCTGGAAACTGAAGATGAAGTGTTTTTCTTTTTTTTCTTGCACTCTGATGTACAAAAAATTTTAAATATCAACTTAACATAGAATTACTAAAAGTAAATACACCACTCTATGTTTAGATACACAGCAACTTACCTATTGTTTTACAGAAAAAAAACCCATGTTCTTCAAATATTTTATAATTGATTTCATAGAAACATAGAATCATAGAACCATTTGATTGGAAATGACCTTCAAGATCATCAGGTCCAACCATAACCTATCCACTACTAAACCATATCTCTAAGCACCTCATCTACCCATCTTTAAAATATACCAGGGATAGTGACTCCACTGCTTCCCTAGACAGCCCATTCCAATGCCTGATAACCCTTTCAGTGAAATACCTAATCGAAACCTCCCCTGGCACAACTTGAGGCAATTTCCACTTGTCTTGTTGCTTCTTACTTAGGAGAAGAGATCGACCCTGACTTCACTACAACCTCCTTTCACGTAGTTGTTGAGAGTGATAAGATCTGCTCTGAGTCTCCTTTTCTCCAGGCTAAACAACCCCTGTTCCCTCAGCTGTTCTCCACAAGACTTGTGCTCCAGACCCTTCACCAGCTTCGTTGCCCTTCTCTGGACACGCTCCAGTGCCTCAATGTCCTTCTTGTAGTGAGGGGCCCATTTTACTGGTGCAACAGTATGCCAGTGATGTCAATAATGAGGACAAAGTGGGATGATGAAGTGTAGATCTAAAATTTGAGATGTCTTTAAGGTTAACTGAGATAGCAAAGCCTAGTGAAGAATTCTACACTTCTAAATCTTTTCGTATTTCTACCTGCTCAGCAAAGCCATCAGGACCTATGACATGTAGTGATTTAATGACAGGACTAAGAAGCTTATAGTGACTCTATTGAGCACTGTCTTCTGCTTTTAACACTTCCTAGGTCATATTCTAGCACTCCATAGGTAAATCTGTCTCCTGTTCAGACTCATGTAGGGCCTAGCTTTAATTTGGCTTCTTAATTTACAGTGAAACCTGAAATGATGGCAAACTAAGCAATGCATTCTCAAGAGTCATAACCATGCTTGTGCAGACTAAGGCTTTTGTTTCTGATTGAGGAATTATGGTACAGGATTGTGTATTCTTTTGGCGTTAGTCTAGAAACAACCTGTGGAGCTGTATATCCACTCCCACCTTCATTTGCCTTGTAATTGCTGAGGGACCTACCTGTTTAAAAATCAGAACTAGTTTAGCTATATAAACATGGTAAGATTCAGCTCCCAATTAAGCCAGATGAAATTTGGTATATAAAATGTTACGTGTCTACTACACGTGAACCAGACGTCAAACCTGCACTGCAGACAGTGGGAAAAAAGGCTGTGGTTCAGCTACCCTCATGTGGGTGTCACCTGCTGAATCATCTGCCTTCACACAGGCTACAAATTAATGGGGCTAACCAATACATTGTAACTGAGTGTCTGCTGATCATGTGCTGAACATGATTATTAAATCTAACTGTAATGGGTTTAGGTGGCTATACTTAGATGTGTCTGATAGGTGCTTAATGGTAGCTAAATCTCACTGCCTGTATGATAAATCATATTAATTTTGGATTATACTATGTAAAAGAAAAGCTCTAAATGAGGCCCTTGCTGCCAAGTCAGGAAAATTCAGGATTTGGCTGCCTTTCTTTACGTAGAATACACTGCATCAGATGATGGAACAACTTCCAGGTACTTATGTAATACAGGAGCTTTCTTTATTTCATGTTTTCCTTGTATTAACAATAAAAAAGGTATTTGTTTACAAAACTCTGCTATCAGGACTCAAAGGACTTCAGAAGACAAGTCAAAGACATTTTTTGTGTAAAAAAATAAAAATCAGGCACTTTCAACTACCTTGGAGAATTTCTGTGACTCTAGTTACAGAATACGCCCTGCATCAGGTTGAATTTTCAAGATTTCTCATTTTCAAGATTCTAATTGTCAGACTGATTGCTGATAAGAAGAAAGGATTATTAACTTCCTCACAGATAGGGCAGATAGAGGTGAGTTAGCTGTCCTTCACAGCATCTAACATGCTAAAGCATGGATACTTCCCAGATCTGTGATGAGCTACTCATAAATTTGCTGTGACACAGTGCACTGAGGAAAGAATTGCATATCTGAATAATACACAGCCCATCTGAGGTCTGATCTCACTTTCCTGAAGTCAGGGAGGCTTTTTGTCATTAATGTGAATGAGAGAAGGAGTATTATAATGAACTGGGCATCGAGCTCAGGGTTAGCCTCAGTTAAAATACTGCAGTGTAGGCAAAGATCCGAAATGAGCATTTCTTTTACACCACCAGCCTATCCTCCCACAAAATAATCCATTTATGTCAGTTCAGAAAATGTGCTTTTCATAATCAATGCCTTTATCATAAAAGGAAATAAGCAAAAAATACCTTCATCATCACAGGCTCGTCAACTGGTGGCTTAACAGTAAATAGCATAAAAGAGTACTTCTGCCTCCTTCTGCCCTTTAACTGTTAGTGTCCTTTATATTTATGATCATATTGCAACACAGCAACAGGGTATTCAAGTAGTTCAGGTTTCCTCTGAACAAAGAAATAAACCTCCTTTTTTTTTTCCCCTGAAAAGCATAGATTTATGTCAATTTATTAAACTCCCAGCAAGCTGCTACACCACTCTGTCAGGGTATAACTCACTACTCAGTAAATACATCTTTAATTTGTCTTTAGGTTTTTGACATATAGAATAAGAAAAAAGCAGGTTCTGACTTTTTTGTGTGTAACATCTGACACTGAGAATTTTGATCTTTACTGTTTTTTTTGAGCACTGTAAAAAATTATTCAAAGCATATATTTTATAAACCCTCGTACACGAAGGATTTACAACGCAGAAGATTTAACTCTAAAAAAAACTTCTGCAAGAATTGTTTACCTTTTTATATTAGCTATCAAATCCCATTAAGAAAATGTGATTTTTTTTCATTACTGGCAGCATATTACATTGTCACAGATTCATGTACACTAGAAAAGAGAGGAGTCTTCCTGAGTTGGCTGTTTCCTGGATGGATGCACAGTACTGTCTTATTTTTTTTCTCTTTTTTTAAAAGCAAAATGAGAAGTGGAATATGGGTCAAAAGAAAAAAAAAGTAAATGTTGCAAATAAAAATTTACTGCTGCAATATTATGCTCAGATTTGTTGCAAACCTTATGATCTTTATAGTTTTTGATTTGTTCACAGAAATATTCTCTAGCATTGGCACCCTGACATCTGTGTTTAATATAAGCACTGTTTCCAGACATCTTCTGGAGAAAACACTAAAAATAAATAAAGACAGAATATGCAAGTTTAAAAAGCCACTTTTGAATATGTGTGAGTGGGATTCCATAACCGTCATTTCAACAAAGGATGAAGTGTATTTGAGTGTATTTGTCTGAACTCCATGGAGCGTTTCCCCTTCCCTCCCCTTAAGATACAGCCTATTAAGTGGGTTTCAGCTGAACCAAATTTTATGGTGGTGTCGAACTGAGAAATGCTGGAATCAAAACTTTAATAAACACAATGCTGAATCTGTGAGAATAAAACTGTTGATCACAGTTTGGTGAGCATGACACATTTTGGAAAGATGTCAGAGTAACAGATAAATTGTTAAGACCTATTTTTTCTTGGAAAACAGAATTTAATGTAGTGCTTCCTTTTTCCTACTTACTGGTAACTTTATTTGCTTCATATGCTGTATGACTGTTCTGGAGTGCATAGTATGCTACAAATCTAGAATACTGTATATGACTGCCTAGAACTGAAGTCTGAACTCCTGTATGCCATCTCATAGTGGTTTCTTTTCTCCTTTGCAATCTGGTAATACCAGCCTAGCAAAGTGTTAACATGATTGGGCTGGCCTCATTGTTTTCTGTTAAAAGAAAGATTGCTGAGGAGTTAGAAAACCTGACTCAGATTTGGAATTCTTCTTTTGAGAGTAACTTTTATCTTTGCTAATGTTTGGGTAAGATTCACAACCTGTTAGTAATTTGATTTCCTGTTTCTGAAGAAAAGTTTGAATAAGAATCTCCTTCATTGGCAAAGGGAAGAGACAATAGGGAAAATAAGTGTTTTGTTATTTTGAAAAGGTTTTTTATTTTCCTACCAATACAATGTGATAAAAAGTGTCATGTATGATAATTATTTGTTCTTAATAAATAATATGGTATCACATAAATAAAATGCTGCAGTATATCTTATAAAATACATATTATGAGAAAAGTACATTCTCTTTTACTTGGGAAGAATTTGAAATTTTATGCTGAAATCTCAAGGGAACAAATAATGAAATGCACAAAAAGAAGTAGAAAATATTATTATATCACCCACCTGAAGAGACTTCACAGTATATTAAAGGAGAAACAAGAAAAGAAAATGACAACCAACTAGCTCTAAAAGCAATGAGAAAACATTGCTATAAAAACAGCATTTATTATGTATTTGACCTAATTTTAAACTGATAAAATTTGCGTAAAGAAAAAGCAGGACATTATGTGGAAACAGTGCTAAGAAATGCTAGGAGATGTTTACACAATTAAAAAGGAGAAATTAGTTTAAGTCTTTTCCTGAGCATTTCTGGTTTATTGCTTTGTGAGATAAAGTACTGTGTTCTGCAGCTCCATTTGCTTGTCTGCACAGTAACTTATTGATAGGCAAGTGTAAAGAGAGAAGTAAGTTATGTGTCCTTTAAGGGGTTAGTTCCTTAACTAAACTGCTGTGTTCAAGGGATTTGAGAGAAAGATTATATTTTTAATTGGAGAACATTTCTCTCTTGGAATCTGGGCATTAAAGCAAGGAGTGGTGAAGGAACTTGTCCTTGCTTTTCTTTAGGTAGCTGGCTAAAAATATGAGGAAATTTTTCCATTCCTGCACTTCTTGCATAGTGTACATTGATCTCCTAAACAGTCCTGATAAGGGTACTGCTTAAACAGAAAAACCTGTCCCAATCCATGCAAGCAAATAACAGCTAAGATGGGTTTTGTTTGTTTGGTTGGTTGGTTGATTGGTTTGGTTTGTTTTTTCCTGAAGAAGGGAGAAGGGAGAAGGGAAAAGGAGAAGGAGAAGGAGAAGGAGAAGGAGAAGGAAAAAGAAATCTTATGAGGCCAGATTTTGATCTATTGTGGCTTCACGACGTCAGATTTTCACTGCAAAATGTGTTGGTTTTATCTGTGTATTGTATACATATTCTGAGATCAGCAAAAAAACAGATAA
>NW_010202902.1:7181-17039 GCF_000695765.1 Mesitornis unicolor | reverse complement strand
GCAGGAATTTGCTCATTCTCAGAGACTTATGTACTTGTTTCACCAATAACTTAGTGTACAGGATGAGTCTCTTCCAGACTTTACATCTAGTTTCATTTCAGTGATATTCAGAATAGAGGAGGTGAGTGTAATAGAATTTGGTACAGCCTTGGGACCTGCCACACTGCAATTCAGAGGCAATCAGGGCACTCTATGAAAGTGGGAACTGACAAGTGTTTTTTAATTCCTAACCTGCCTGTAACCTGAAAGTCTCATTCCTGTTCCCATTGATGTCAATAGCAAAACACAGTGTGACTTCGTCAAGTGTCACTGCATGATTCTCCATTGGAACCTCCAAAACCATGGAGTTAAATTAGAAACTTTGAGAATTAAAAAAATAAGCTACTGAGAAAATTAAACACAGGTTAATATTCTTTTTTTCTCCTATGAAAGGTAAGCTGTCTTGTTTCTTTCACATCTTTACCTCATCCACCAAAAGAAACAAAAAAATATTAAAACAAAAGCCAGGCAGCCCACATTCTTACAGCAATTTTCCAGGTGCAAAATGTGTCTTTCAAGTACACTTAAGCATATTTCCTCTTTTAACCTTGTGGGTTTTGCTTTTCTCTTTTGCATTAATGTATTCGTAGGAAGAAAAAGAGGGAGCTTTATGAATTTAAAAAAAATATACCTGTAAGAATGTTTCCTTCATTTCAGGATTCCCTTAAAAAAACCTAATTCTTTTAAAAGTTTTATATTAAAGAGGATTCCAGCTGCAGTTTCTAATCTTGTTTTGGAATCTGCAAATCTTAAATTTTTTGAGGCAATCCAGTTGCAATTATTCCAAGCACAGACAGTTGTGTGGGATGCACTGTGCGGGACTTCTTTCAAGTCTTTGCTCTGCCATTAACTTTGGGTGTGATTATGACTGAACCATTTATCGTTTCTTGTTCCTCTTCATTCTGTGTAAAATAGAGTTCATAGTATTTCCATATTTTGTATGGGATTTTTGCTACAGCTGCATTAAAGACTAAAGATTTTTTAAATATGGGGTACAAAGGAGTTAAAAAGTAATTTGGTTAGTTAGATTCTCATTTTATTTCTGGGACTGTAGTTTTCATGTGTTCACTTCAGTACTTCAATGTCATCTTAGATTTTTATCTGAGTATAAGGTTGTTCTAAGCCCAAAGCAAAAAAACCCACAAATATGCAAAACAAACAAAACAAAGAAACAAACAAACAAAAAAACAAAATCAAAACAAAATACAAAAAATCCAAAGCAGACAAAAATTACAGCAGGCAGGACATGCAATGTAATGGTATCAAGCAAATTTCTCTCAAGACTTAAAGTCTAAATCCCATTCATTTATTCCAGAACTGAAGTAGTCCCCTAGAGAAGAGGACAATGTTAGTGCTAGGTCTATGAGGCCATATAGCAGGATTCTGAAATTATTTATAAGCTCAAAGGGTATTATGCAGGTACACATTTCTATCCACTCTTCCTTCAGTTTAAAAACAGAACATGACAGAGATTGTCCTGAAAAGAATCAGAAGTAGAACTTGAAGAAACAACAGCCTTTGTATTATTCTTTTTCCTGTCTTAGATGAAAGAGGGGTTTTTACATCATATTCTGAATGCCAGCAAGCCAGAGAACAGCTTCTGAAAGGCAGATGCCTTAAGGGAGATGGGTGCTAACCTCAAGGAGCTCCCTTTGTCGCTGCATTAGCAAAAAGGAGCGGTCTTTCAAGTGCATAGACCCAGACATATACTCCTGGGTATTTCTGAGGAAACGGAGAAATCAGTGTCCCAGTTAGCCTCCTTTTGAAAATCCAATAGGTAGCTGGTTACATTCATGGGCGAGATACAGCTACAATGTAAAAAAGGAGTTGCAAAATAGTGCAGGCTCTATTAGAGAATGTGACAGCATACAAGGCACTGCAGGCAACTGACAGTCTCTAACCAGTTGCTTCTTACTCTCTCATCTCAAGAAATCCTGCCCCAGTTCCCCATCTAGCACATGGCTGGTATAACAGGCTGCTGCATTCTTACACATCAGCAGGAGCTGAAATTGTTTAATATGGGGCTTACTGCAGTGATCTTTACTCATTTGGCTTTGAAATGGTAAATACATAAGTGATGATAGTAAACCCAGAAGATAATCATGCAGTCGGTAGGCATAACAGAAATGAAATTATCTTTACACAACAGTAGTGCTATATGCAGAGACTGAAGATGAAAAAACATTCTGAGACTCTGAACTCTACCAACAATTTACAGGCAAATTTCTCTAGTAAAATGACTAAATATGATTTTTATTACAGCTTCATATTGCTTCTCTTCATCTACTACAACCACCAGCCTCCACAGCAGAAAGCATTCCCCCTCTTTTACATTTTCTCCAAGATCAAAATGAAACCAGTGAAGTATAGTCCCAACCATTCCAAATGAATGCTTTTGAAACAGGAAATAACATTATCATTCTGATTGCATTGAAGGCAGTGGTAGACTAGCATAGATATTTTGTCCAAGAATAGCTGATTTTTACAGCTGTTACATGTAAGTTACAGCCAGCCTGGTAAGAACCAAAGACATCTGAAACAGTAGTGATCTCTAAAACATTTTTTTTGTAATCTTAAACAAGTACAGCAGATTAGCTGATGAGTTATAGAATGATCTATGTGTTAGTTTTCTTCATACTGGGTGGTACATGGTCTCATAAATCAGAAGCTGCTAAACTGGGAGTAGTGATTGATGACTGTCATCATCCTTGAAGTCGGCTCTCCCCACAGACCCTTATTAGCTAAGCTGGATGCCCAAAGCATACGTCATAACCTAATGCAGTCTCAAATTCTCCCATCACCTTGGTAATCAAAGCTGGTCTAAACTGAAACATAGAAGACTTAAAGCTTGTTTTCTGAAGATATCACAATATATTCACAGCACAGCTGATCATCCAATTTACTCTCTGCCTTTCAAGAAAACTCTAGAACAAACTAAAATAGCTTCCCATTTCATTGCTCTTGCTCTCTTTTTAATCGCCTCTTTCTCTTCTTTTTTTAACCTCAGTTTACTGTCCTAATTTCTTTAACACTTCCCTTGGCTTCTATTAAGTTCTCCGAAAGGTTTATGTGCTTTCTTGCCAGGCAATTTCTTCAAAGCTCCCATGACTCTACTTTTAATAACATTGATACATTTCTCAGCATATTTCTTGCTCTACATTTCTTCTGGGTCTTTGATATTTCACAGTGAATGGTGACTTTTATGAAGCCTTGTTATCACTGCCACAAATTCACTGCAGAAAGCAATCAGCCCTGCTGCAGAATGTGATCCTAGAGTGTTACAAGGTCTCCACTGCCTTTATGAATACCGCTGTATATAATTAAGTCCTTTGGTACAATTTTAAGACACCTGCTGAAGGTGCAAAGGGCATTAAGCTTCAAATCTTTTTCCTAATAGCATATAATCTGATTTTTTTCTTCAGACTTAAAATAAGATTTACTCTAGTGCTTTTGCCATTAGTTTCTATGTAGGGTTGTCTTATGCCTATTCCCTTCTTCACGTCTCAGTTTAACTGGTGATAAAAAAGGTAGGTAAAATATGGGCTATGTTTATTTAAAATGTCATGTTAGTGCTGTCATGACATAATCTTCTAAAAACACTTCATGAAAATCTGTTTTTTGAGAATGACATAACCAATCTATTTAGAATAAAAGAATAAACTGAACAAGAAAGGAAAGAATTAAATGAAGGATTGCATTGATCCAACGGTGCATTGTAACACAGTTCTGATAGAACTGTGAATGTTCATATTCAGTCACTCCCACTAGATAACATAATCACTGTCAAATTCTTTTTATAAAGGGAAATAAAGAAAAAAAAACCACAGCCCACATAATGAAATGACTGAATGGTTTGTTCATTTTGATCCAATGGCAGGCAGTAGGCCACTAACACAGTAATACCATTCATTTTTTAAATAGCATCAAGACATCATCCTGGAGCAAGTAACAGAAAGATGATCCATGTCCAAAGGAACATCCATCCTAGCACAAACAGAGTGAGGATTGTTGAAGGAAATAGAGATTAAACACAGTTTAGCAGTCAGAGACTGCAGCAATGCCTATACCCACTGTGTACTCATCACTGAGTGTTTTGTGCTGATCATAACGTAGATGTATTTTGAAAAGAGATTATAAGAAGATTAATGGTGTGGTCTTCTATTTTTCTTACAGAGAGTACTTTCTGTGCATAAATACTGTGCTGGAAAAAAGTATAATGATGTTTATGAGAAAATTTGACAAATAGGCAATCTAAGTGAGCATAGTTGAGAAGGTGGCATTTGTTAAGATTTAAATCTGTTGTTCGAAGGAAGCATCTGCTGTGGAATGGCTCCCTCACAATAAGCTCTATTAATAACTTAGATTTGCAGCATGTGGTGTTACAAAAATATATATGAATGTTCACTTAGTTGCATGCCAGTCTGCCACAGAAATTAGAGTTGATTAATGTTACCAGTGGGACTACTATAGATTTTCAAGCTGCCTCTAGTTACTGCTCGGGTGCCTCACTTCAGTCTGTGACTTCTGTGAAAGCAAGACACTATAACATCCTCACAGTCTTAGCACCCATGACAGTGGTTATGCAGCTTAACTGGGGTTTTCTGTGGGATAGTATTTTTCAAAGGTCACAGGAAAGTCTAATCATCAGGAGTAAATTCCAACACTGCAAATTCAAACACTTCAAACAATTTCCTGCTCAGATCTAGACTGTCAATATCACAATGATGCAAGTATTGAAAAACTATCAAAATAATTTGCCTGCCTCATTATCAGATCACTGAAGAGACCAGATCATTAATGAGATGTTGCTTACCCACTAGAAAACAGATTTCAGTAGTGACCAGCTCTATGTATCAGATTTTGAAATGCAGTATGACTCAAATGATAACATTTCAGATTTCCTGACCATCACAGTGGATCAAGCTACTGAAAGCAGCTTGCAGAAGGCAGAGAGCTTAAGAGATATTGAAATGCAGATTCACAAGTGAAGTCTGCTGAGCTATACTGAAGCCCCATACATATATGCTCAATTTCACTAATTAGGGCTACACTTTATTGGACCACTTCTACCAACCTCTTAAATTATCTTAAATACAAAACTGGAAAGGCAGCCTTATCTGTTTCAGGCAGTCCTCATTATTAGTCAAAAAAAAAGCCTCACATTTATACAAGTTAACACTAATCAACATAGAACAAAACTGTTGTTGAAAATGTTGAATTGGCGTAGATGACACATGACTCTGCACTCCGTCTTTCAGAGAACTTTCTATGATTTAAGATGATGATGGCAGTCCCATAATAGAATTCTGTGCCATGAACTTTTTATGACTTTTAAACAAAGGTTTACAAATTACTCTGTAATTTGATGGGGTTTTAATGGCATCAGAAAGAACTGACCTTGCTTTAATCAAGATTTAATTACTATTTATAAAATCACATTGTCAAAAGAAAATCTTTAGGGTGGGATTATATATATGTTGCAGTCCACAGCTCAGAGACATGTATTTTTTTTTACTTAGCCCTAAAAGGGTCCTTTTTAAGAGTAGCTTAATCTCAATTGACTCAAGTTATGAACACAATATTATGCAATATCATGTAGTATCCAACATAGGTTACTTTATAAACCTAACCAAACAATTCAGGGCTTACCTAAAGCCAGAATGGAATGGTTTATGACTGCTTGAGTTTCCTAAAAATCAGCCTTTGGCAGTGAAATTACCATAGCAATCCTTCACAGCTCACTGGGAATAATTACCCCACCTGGGGTTTGCTGGCATTGAAGTACAAGTTCAAGAGGGTTGGCCTCATATAGGATGTCTTGTTTTTCTGCGAACTGACCATACTGATTTTAAAATTTTCAATCACATTCAAACTGTCTTCTGGCATTGTATGTGTTTAACTGTAAAACAAAAAAGAATGAAACACTTCAAGTAAAATTTTGTGGGGTTTTTTTTTCTTTAACATATGATCTTTTGAAAGTAACAACAGCTTCCAGATTTGTGCTTTTATAATTCATTCAGAAAATAAAATATACCTCTACATGTCTTTTAAACAAATATCTTTTTTAAAATTTTATTTTTTTCTGTAATTATTGAAAGTAAAATAAACTGGGGTATGCAACAATCACAACACCCAAGACATTAAATGGAAAAGATCTGCTTCTTTCTTAGGTAGTTTAGATGTGGCTGATAGTAATTCAGGACTGTTAGGCAGGGTGAGTACTGGTACTGTTGCTGTGAAATCAACAGTAACATGCATATTCAGAATACTACACTGTCATATTTCGTGGTATTGAGTCACAGGAGAAGTCTGTACACCATGTGCAGATGTACATAAACAGAGATTCTGTACTCAAGGTGACCAGATCCTGATTCTTCATACCAGTATGCAATATTTCTCTCAAATACAATTCCTTAGACATGTTCCAAAAACCAAGGAGGGAGGCTCACAAAGGCAACAGTTTTCCAAAGACTATCTCTATAATGTAATCAGCTCTCCAGTTATATTAATATAGATGAAGTATGTAGATTCCTTTCATAGCTTTACTTGAAACTAGCAATGTCCGGCATGTAATAATGTTGTCTCCTTTCCTGTACCAGTAGCAAATCATTTGGTGTTATGCAAGAAATGTGAATGTGACTGATGATACCCCCTGGATCTGAACATTGAGAGTATTTCTCTCTCATTTCTATCCTGTCTGCTTTTTATCCAGTATAAAAAGATCACTCTAAAAAGTCAAGTAATATATACACAATAAATATTGTCTAAGACACTGCTTGCATGTATGTTCTGCCAAGTCCATTATTATTAGACATTATTGATTTGATACCAAACACTACCTGACACTACATTAGCATTATCCCTCCCTCCACCATCTGCTTTCCATTCCGGGAAAGGTCAGTAAGCATCACATCCAGTGCAGTTTTGTTACAGACCATCAGGTCAGAGCAAGGAGGGGAACAAAGCTTTCTTTAAACAACCTGAGGATAACCCTGCATCACAGAGTCATAGAATAATTGAGGCTGGAAAGCACCTCTGGAGATCATCTAGTCCAACCCTTCTGCTCAAGAAGTCATATAAAGTAGGTTACTCAATTCTGTGTCCAGTCAGATTTTAAATTATCTCCAAGTAGAGAGAATCCACAGACCATCAAGGCAGCCTGTTTCAGTGTTTCATCACCAATACCGTAAAATATTTTTTATCTTCCATTTT
This sequence comes from Mesitornis unicolor, assembly GCF_000695765.1. Lineage (NCBI taxonomy): Eukaryota > Metazoa > Chordata > Aves > Mesitornithiformes > Mesitornithidae > Mesitornis > Mesitornis unicolor. The sequence continues at coordinate 9,788 of NW_010202902.1, read as the reverse complement.
CGTATGTCTACATGCACCCATTGCCTTTTGTCCTGTCACTGGACATGGCAGACTTCAACTTCTTTACTCTTTCCATCAAATATTTAATACACATGAATAATATCCTCCTGAGACTTTGCTTCTTCAGGCTGAACAATCCCAGATCTCTAAGCCTCTCCTCATATGTCAGATGCTCCCTTAATCATCTCTGTGGTCTGTGGTGGACTCACTTCAGTAAGTTGCCATCTTTCTTGTGCTGCAGAACCCAGCACTGGACCCAGAGCTCCAGGTGTGTTTCACCAGGGTTGAGTACAGAGGAAGGATCAACTCCCTCAACCTGCTGGCAACACTCTTCTTAACACAGCCCAGGGTGCTGCTGGCCACTTTTGCAACGAGGGCACATTGCTGGTTTGTGTTCAACTTGGTGTCCACCAGGACCCCAAGGTCCTTTACTGCCAAACTACTTTCCTGCCCATTATCCCCCAGACTGCACTGGTGCATTGTCTTATTACTCCCCAGATGAAAATCTGACATTTCTTCTTTTTGAATCGATTCCCAGTTTGCCTGTTCTCAGTTGTCCCTGGTGGATTTCAGGCCCTGATTGGATGAAGCCCTGAGCAGCCTGGTCTGACCCAGAGCCGGTTCTGCTTTGGGCAGGGGCTAGACTAGAAACCTCTTTAGGTCCCTTCCTGCCTGAATTATCCTGTGATTCAATAAGACTTGATTTCTAAATTTAGTGGTTACAGTAAGTGTTGCAATTCATGATATTTCAGTTTTCTGAGCATAATTGTTGACTTGAAAAGACCAGATATGTATGAGGGACATCTCTGGAAAAAAAAATATGCTAGTCATAGCACTTTCCATTTGCTGTAGACTTCAACTGTGACTTAACCACACTAAAACCAATAATAATTTCAAAAAAGTGGACATGGAGTACAGTATGTCTACTCTTTTGCTCACTCTGTTATGTTTCTTAATTTAGTCCCTGTGGCAAAGATAGTTTCCTATACCTTAAAGTATAGCATGAATAAAGATATCTAAAACTATTTTTTGCCACTTTTATACCTTATGCCTTACTACAGTGGATTAAAAGTTCTCCATAACTCTTCATAAAATATGGGATTTGTATTGAAATACATTTTTTCCTGGCCTTGGGGATTTTTTTTCCCCTGTTGGTACCATCTCTCTAGAGAGTTATTCTTTAGAAACTGAGAAGCTCTGCTGTAAACCATTATTTTTCACCCCAGAATATAGATAGTATAGCAGTTACTGTGCTACTGTAAGATTTGCAAGACTTTAACTCATTTCACTGCAACATGTGTAATTTAAGTGACTTGTCCCTCTGTAGCTTGGTTTCCCATTTGTGGTACTGGTATAGTCACAGTTCTGTATCTTTCAGGACTGCAGGGAAGAGAAAGATGTTATGGTATTTCTGAGACACTCAGATAATAGTAAAGAAAACGATTTAAGTATTTAAGCAAAAAATTTGAAATTTTATACTGTCATCAACAACTGAAATCTGCTGTCAGCTGAAATTCCAACAGCAAATAATGTAACTGTTTTTATAACATATGCAGATGAAGTGTATGTAGTCAAGGGAGTTTTTCAAAGTACCTATAATTTATTGTGCTAAGTGATTAGGATGACAAGTTATAAAAATATTACTAGCAGCTCCTTCATGAGGTCACATGAAAGACTACTGTAGGAAACACTGACTCTTTTCCAAACATGTGGAAGACAGAGTTCATTAGAAAAGCACTGTTGTTCCAAAGGCAAGTTATCAACAAAGGCTTTTTTTGTTGTTTTTCAAAAAACTTGCTCACGTTATGTTATGAATTATTATTTCAGAACTGCACATCTCTAGTTTAAAAAGCTTAATTGCCTGCTTTGCTTGATATAAGGAGTAACTATAAGCATGAATTCCCTTTCTAAAAAGGCTGAAGAAGTGCAACTAAATCTATTCAGCTGAGACCAGTGTAACATCTCCTTTGTCTGCAAATTGCTTGCTTTAACAGTTTGTTTTAATGAGTTGGAGCTTCTGACTTCAACTACTGAGGTGTTATTCTTGTTTCAGTTGGGGGTGTGTGTGATACTTTATGACCTCATGGTATCTTGTAGTTATATTTTCCCTTTAAAACAAACCTAAGTGGTCACAGCTGTGTTATGAAAATGAACACATGTATGTATAAGCACTATTTGGGTAGTTATTTATCTATGCATCTACATAGTTATTAAACCAAGAAAGTTTAAAAACAGTAGAAATTCTTTTTAAATATGTTTAGTAAGAATTTTTACTCATTAGAATGTGTGGATAACAACCCCTCTAGAAACCGAGATATAGCCATGGAACAATTAACAGTCAAGACGGTGTCAGAATGAACTCCCTTTTCACTTCTTTGCTTGTTTGATATCTTGTGTTTTCATATTGAGTGAAAACCTACATAGACAGGGAACAAAAAGTAGATTGTCTCACCCTAAACTGTTTCCGAGTAGTTACTGTAATAGTACAAAAAAGTAGGCAAAGGGCAAATTCTGGATAGTTTTCAGTTAAGAACTGCTGTGAGTCACCAAAAAGTAAAAGTTTAGTGAATCCTCACAGGAATTAAAATTAATCATAAGTCTTCAGCA
>NW_010202902.1:0-7150 GCF_000695765.1 Mesitornis unicolor | reverse complement strand
TAGGGAAAAAATCACTGCAGAGGATGTACATACTGAGGTCAAAAAAGGCTCAGTGACCATTAGCAGTTGGATTGAATTAAGAATGAGCTTCTAAAAGCAAACTTGTTCATGTGCTCTGAAATGACTCATGATGTCAAGGAAAAGAGCAGTAATCAAAGGCCAACCGGGAGATTCACCTGAAAATTGCACTTGCACTCCTGACACTAATCTGACATGCTGAAGTAGACAGACCTAGAGTACTTCTATTTTTTGATGTCAGAATGATGCTTGAAAGGATTATTTCTATTAAACTAATCTTCCATTCTAGAATAGCTTTCTTTCCAGAAATATTTTGTTGTCAGTCTGCCTTATTGATCGAGAAGTCTCCAAGAAATATGTAGCAATGTGTTTCTTTGAATTTTGAGAATGTTCTCCTTTGATGCAGCTTAATAGGTTATGTAATCTTTAGAATACTATAGCCTAAGATCACCATTTTCAAAAATTAGTTTTTCAGAGGTGACCTTAAGGATGCTCAAGTAAGTATACTGTCTACTGAAGTCATTAACTACTTCAGAGTTCCAGTTAAAATCAATGGTAGTTTTATTTTTTCCTCTTAATTTACCAAAATAATTTGCATTGTGACTGTGCGGGAATAAGGGCAGTATGAATCTTTTTTCTACTCCAGTGCAGCTTCCATTTATTTTTCTTATAAATTTGTTTAGACATACAGTAGTAAAGAAGAGGAAAATGTAGAGGGGTTTTTTTGTTTGTTTGTTTGTTTGGCTTCATACTTGGTTTTTATTTAGTTGGTTTTGGTGAGCAAGATTTTTTTATTTGGCATACTAATTCCTGAGAAATTATAAAATCATTGTCCATAGTATTATGTTTTCCAGTCCTTAACTAGGAAAGTAGCTATCTGTCTACAACTGCTGTATCACAGTAAAAATACCTGGCTACAATGGCTCATATAACAAGAAAAGAAAGCTTAACTCGGTACCTTAAGGTCTCTCTACAGTGCACTATGTTAATTGTACTTCTAGTCAAGGGGTAGTACACTACTTCACTAGAGACATGATTAGAATACAACTAAAGATTAAGACCACATGGTAATTGTTAAATCATTGGTGTGGGGTAAGTCAGCTGCTGAGAATCAGCTATCAAATGTTATTTGCTTTCAATTATCAATGCACTCAAATCTGACTGAAACTGTATATAAACAAACACAACAGGAATGAGTTTTTTAGGGGATCAGAAAATCCTCTCAAGATACTAATCCTTCAAGGGTTTCTCAGGATTGTACAAAACTTAAGAAAGAGGCTAATATACACAATTTTTGACTCTCATTCTGACTCCTGTGTTTGTGACACAGACCCCCTTTTAATTTCAGCTTTCTGAGGTAATGGACCTTGTTAATGGTTTCCAGCAAACTGGTAGACTGAAAATAAAAAAAATTGTATTTCCATTTCAAGTTGGTCAATGAATTAGTTTATTTTAAAATATACCAAGTGATCCTTTTTTCTTCCTCTCTCTGGCTTTCTTTCTACATGGTAAAGAAATTTTATATATCATAAGGTTCACAGGGAAAGTTCTGACAAATATGAAACTGGAGTAACTCCAGATCAGCTTATACCTTATGCAGTCACATTATATTTAGAAATCAGGTATTGGTTTCAGTTTAAAGAAACAAAATGAATTGCAAATTTGCCCATGGTGTTGTTTAGTCAAGTGTAAAATTTGATTTTTTGCATGCATTATAACATATGGTCAGAAGTGTCACATATGGTTGGAAGTGTCAGCCAAAAGTCAAATGTTGATGTTTCTCTCTTCTCAGATTCCAGTTGTCCTGATACATTAATAATTTTCTAGACTCTCATTATGCTGTTGGAATATTTATATTTGTATTTTCATATGCATATATACATATTTATGTACAAAGTATACTTTAATAAACTGTTAACATACAGATTTAGAAACCGGCTATGAACTAAGGAATAAACCTGCAGATGTATATTTTTTATATCTGCATCAGGAGTTTTCAGTATTTATTGCATTCCAACTTATTCAATTAACTACAACTTGCAAATACTGTAAAACATTGAATAGATGAAGCCTTAAAAATACTTATATGGAATGATTAAAAATAATCTTTATGTATTGTTACTGTTCTGAATATAACTACAGACTCAGACCCTGCAGGTATTTTATTCAATATGCACGTGTTATCCAGCCTGAGATGATATGCATCACCTGTGAAATATGCTACTTAGGAAAAGGGAGATGATCAGTCAACACTGTTAGTACTTAAAGGTGATAGTTTCAAAATGTTTTAGGGAGGTCTGTTGTCTAATTCTTATTAGAATAAAATTGTGTACATGTATATCCATGACATCTTTGAAATTTTCATGCACAACTCCCTTTCAACTAGTCAGGCTGCCCATTCTATATTGAGTAAAAGAGGAATTTGCCACAATATTTTCAGAATTCTTTATCAATCTGGATCAACTTCTTGGCTGCAATCAAATTAAGATTCTCTCACCAAAGAGCTCTTTAAATGAGCTGTTACACTTGGCTGCTAAAATTGCTGTGAAAGTATTATTTCAAACTTAGTAGGTTGTTTATGAACATGACAAGCAATAGAGTCTTTTATTCATAACTCTTTCCTTCCTTTCTCTCATGAAAGCTTTTCAGACTGTTAATAAAGTAAATAGATTGCATGCTTAGTGAAAGAACGAGTGACAAAAGCTCACAAAAAGTGAAAACACAGCCAAATATAGCATATGATATTTTCTTGTCTGTGAAAAAAAAAAAAATGCCACCTTTTAGTTCTATATGGTAGCATGATCAGAAAAGTGTTAACTTCATTTCAAGCTGTCCCACTCTGTCTTGTGCATAAGCTCACATAAGGCAAAAGCTGATTTATTTTGTTCCTGGTTATTCTTATGAACAGTGTATGTAGGAATGTCGTGATAGTTTCCTCATAGAGAGTTCATTGTTACTAGGATAAAGACCAAAACTATGGGTAAGAAAATATTCATCAATCTTGTTGAATAGATTCTTTACATTGACTTTGTCTTGGGTTCATTTTTTACATGATTTGATAATAACTGTTCAGATTTCCAAGTTTTCATAGAAATCTCTATCTGAGAGGTACACTGTAGACTAAAACTCAGAGTCTAGAGCACAGGTATTATGAGGAGCAGCTGAGGGAACTGGGGTTGTTTAGCCTGTAGAGAAAGAGGCTGAGGGGAGATCATATCAGTCTCAACAACCATCCAAAAGGAGGTTGCAGTGAGGTGGGCTTCAGTCTCTTCTCCCAGGAAACAATAGGACAAGAGGAAATGGCCTTGAGTTGTGCCAGGAGAGGTTTAGATAGAATATTGGGAAAACTTTCTTCACTGAAAAGGTTGTCAAGTGTTGAAATAGGTTGCCCAGGGAATCCACTATCTTTGGAGGTATTTAAAAGATGTACAGATGGGAGACTTAGGGATGTGGTTTAGTGATGGGTTGGCAGTGCTAGGTTAATGGTTAGACTCGATGATCTTAAAGGTATTTTCCAACTTAAATGAATGTTTTTAAGCTGGGTTAGCTTTGGATGACTCTGGATTCAGTAATTTTTATGAAAAATATTCACTATGAAATTTGTTACAACGTCAATTGACATGATTTTCTTGGGTTTTGGATGAGCTAAGAGCAGACCAAGTGAAGCATCAAATTCAACGTTAAATGTTAAAGGATTTAGAAAAATAACTTTTATTAAAAAAATTCCTTCGTACTCTTTCACATCATCAGATTTCTAACCCAGAAGGGAGGAACAGCTCTTTCCTGATGTAAAGTGGGCTGAAACTGGTGATTCTGCTTCTCATAGGAAACAGAATTGGACCATTATTTTTAAATACCTAACTTATTCCCATAAATAAGCAGGATCCCACTCTTCAGTTTTTTAGCATCATCAGACAATTGTTTGGATGACATAGTTCAGCTGAAAATTTTCCAAAAATGCTTCTACTTCTCAGGAAGTTTCCTTTTGACAGAAGATAATTTTACAAATTTCTTATTTAGACACAGAATTATGCCTGTTTTATAATGAGTCTCAACTCCCCAAAAAATTGGGAAGCAGTCTATTGTTGTTTTCTGAGTAATCTGGAGTTTTTAGATTATGTAAGCTTTTTTTTGTCTTTAATCCACTCCGATCTCTGCATGTATGTTTATAAACCCATCAGATTATTACAAACAAATAATTGACTTAGAAATTCTGGACAGATTTCATGTGCTCAACATTTTTTAATGTATTACCCTAATGAGATAGCAAGCTCGTGTGAAATGCCTAACGATAAGGAATTCTCCTACAAGACATTTAGACTTAATAGTGCCAAGAAGTTGATTTTATCTTGGGCAACTCAGAATGATGTTACTTTAATCTTGCTTCTAGGTACAGCATTTGAATTCTCTGTGGCCTTCCACTATACTTATGCAAGCATTTACACTTGTATGAAATGAATATGGAATGATGTTTTTATTCCCCACTCCTCTCAATATTTACAAATTCTCTTTTATTTTCTTTGCAGACCTAGTGTAAAGGGCTATAACAGAGAAAGGCACAACTGGAGGTTATTTCATTGAGAAACCCATAGAAGGTACTAGAATGGAAGGGGTTTTTTTCCTGCTAACTTGCATAGGAAGTATCCATCTGTTACAGATAAGTGTAAGATAATTTCTACTTTCTCAGCAAAAAGGAAGCCACGAGGTGACTCTAGCACAGCACTAAGACTAAGCTGATGGACTTGGCTGCTTCAGAGTCTTTGCTTGTTTTCTGTTTCACAGCATCTTTTCAACTAAAAGCACAGGCAAAATGTCAGACAGAAGTGCATGCAATAAACAATAAAAATAAAAGCCTTAATCTAAATGGCCTGCAATGCATTGAGTTTGACTACTACAGACTCAAGATGTCTCATGTGTTCATTCCAATGGACTTTTCCATATAAGATAAAGAAAAGAAACCATTGCCTCATTGCAGATGAAACCTTGATCTTCAATAAAAAACAACTTCTGAACTCAGAGTAATAAATGTGCTACTTGTAGCTGGAACAACTGAAGCAAAAAATGAAAAGGTACACACCTTATAAATCACAAAAATATATCAAAGCTACTCTCTTAATTTTACATAGAGCCAGAGTCAGCCTCACTGCTAAGGGCAGTATCACAGAATCACAGAATATTAGGAGATGGAAGGGACCTCAAAAGATCATCCAGTCCAACCCTCCTGCCAGAGCAGGATCACCTAGACTAGGTCACACAGGAACGCGTCCAGGCGGGTTTTAAATGTCTACAGAGAAGGAGACTCCCCAACCTCTCTGGGCAGACTGTTCCAGTGCTCTGTAACCCTTGCAGTAAAAAAGGTTTTCCTCATGTTCAGATTGAACCTCTTATGCTCCAGCTTGCACCCATTTCCCCTTGTTCTGTCATTGGCTATCACGGAGAAGAGTTGGGTCCTTCCTCTTGACACTCGCCCTTTACAAATTTATAAACATGAATGAGGTCACCCCTCAGTCTCCTCTTCTCCAAGCTAAAGAGACCCAGCTCCCTCAGCTGCTCTTCATAAGGGAGATGCTCCTCTCCCTCAATCATTTTTGTGGCCCTGTGCTGGACTCTTTCAAACAATTCTCTGTCCTTCTTGAACTCAGGGGCCCAGAACTGAACACAATATTCCAGATGTGGTCTCACCAGGGCAGAGTAGAGGGGAAGGAGAACCTCTCTCGACCTCCTAACCACACCCCTTCTGATACACACCAGGATGCCATTGGCCTTCCTGGCCGCAGGGGCACGTTGCTGGCTCATGGTCATCCTGCTGTCCACCAACACCCCCAGGTCCTTTTCTGCTGAAGAGGACATTGTGTCCATCACCACTGTAGCCCTTGAAGGCACTGCAGGTTGCCCACTCTGTGCCTGGCTCTCTTGCCTGCCTGGACTCATAGCCTCTATCTCCATACCACCTTATGCCCCTCTGGCAGACACTAGGGAGGGACAGCAGTCTCCCCCCTGTATCAGTATCAACTGTAAAGCAAACTGAAACAAATTGTAGAGAATTACATAAGGAACAATTGGGTGAAAAACCTGTCATATTAATTGATGGCTACATATTTTTTTCTCATTAGTACTTCTGTCTTTTATCTTAAACACACACAACTGCATTAGTTGGCACCAGGATGTTCAGCAATGCAAAAATGTAAATGCACAGTTCGTGTGGCATTACTGAATTTCAGCAGAAGTCACGTCTATATCTAGCTAGCTGGCTTCTGTCCTGAATTTTGTTATGCCAAGTCTGGTTTATGTTGTCAGTAAATCAGATCATAGATTCAAACAATTTTGCTTGTGAAATCTCAGCATTTCTCTCCTGAAAAAAACTTTGCTATTTTTTATTTCATATTGTTAAAAAAAAAATCTTGATAAAAGTTTTAAAATATTTACTTTAGCTTAAGACCCTTGCAAGTAATTTTCCTCCTGTATTGAAAAGGAGAGTTATATATCATTGCTATCCTACAAGGAAATTTTCAATTTGCATTTTCTTCATTAGGTCTTTTTTATTTTTATTATGTCATTTTTACTGTGATAAAGGAGACTTTCATTGTAAAAGAAACCCAAAACCAACACCCCACCCTTTCTTGCTTCTAACAGCCGTAAAATTACTTCACAGTACAGCAGGGAAAACAGATATGAAAGAACTTCATAGGTGAAATAATAAGCGTACTGTTTGTATGCTTCACCTTTCTTAGAACAGGAAGAACTCCAAAGGAAATACATGGGTTTTCAGTTTTATTGCTCCCTGTTTGGTTTTGTCTCTAAGTTCTTAATAATTAATCCTACCTCGATACTTTCACGTAGGTAATTCTTCAGAAATTCTCCTGCAATTGAAATTTTACATTGAAAACATAAATAGCTCATTTTTTTAAAAATAACAGGGATATCAATAAAACCTTACTGAAAAAAAAGATTAGCAATTAAAGATCCAATTCAGCAAAACATCTAATTAAACACTCATTTTAAGCATGTATTTAATCCATAGACCTCAGTGCGATTTAAGCATAGGTTTTGAAGCTAAAGAATTGTGGTCCTAAATAAATTATGGTATAATTGGTGCAAAATGGTAAAATCACAGAATCACAGAATCACAGAA
>NW_010202901.1:5321-78685 GCF_000695765.1 Mesitornis unicolor | reverse complement strand
ATAATAATAATATACTATAAATAAGTTATAATATAAAATACACAAAGCTGTACCCAACCAATATTATGGGGGAGTAGGCTTCAGGGGTAGGATGGTAAACAAGTTGCTCTTGAGATGTCAGCCATGGAAAAGGGAGGAAGAAGAGGAGGGTCATCTCCAGCAAAGTCCCCAATTTATAGTGAATGTGACATTTATGGTATGGAATAATATTAATAATATCATCTGCTCTGGCTTCGTTCCTCCTATCTTCTGTACCTGGCTGACTTAGAACTGTTAAAGACCTTGATCACTATGGCAACCTGCATACCAGCATTAGGTGAAAACCTATGACAAAGGTTTATTTCTTTGTTCCCATGAAATAGTGTTGTAGTCCTTGCAAAATGGCACTTTTCCTCAACAGAAAACTGACTCTCAAATTCTGTTCCGGTAAACCAGGACAGCTGCTCAGTGTGAGACATGAGAGAAGGGTATTCTTTTTTTGGAGGACGGATAATATTCTCTAAAGATCAGTCCCTGCAAACCACCACACGCCGGGCACCCTAGATCAGGTATCGCCTGACTAGAATAAATTTCCAGAGGATCCTTCACCTCACTCAGGCCAGGGCTGTTTCTAGCATCCTAAGAAGTCAGTGGTTGAAATTCAATGTGGGTCTCGGGTGAATACAGCTCTGGTATGAATGCGAATAACTCTGTGCTTACAGAGAGTAATACAGGAGTGCTGCCAATGCACATGCATGTATATCTGTCTGTCTAGATGGCTGCTGATTCAACTTATTTCTAGTCTGGAGTAGCACAAGAACCTGAGTACTCTATTTTGCTTTAAATCACTCAATTTAGTCTTTTTATCTAGTATGTTTCAGACATGATAAATACCCTGCAACTTCCAGTGATGTCCTTAAAAGTTTAGGAAGATCAATGACTGTCCATCAAGAAATTTGAAACTTGACTCCTTTAAGTGCTTTCCCCTGCATGGAGCATCTTGAAGAGTTTAAGCTAGTATGTAGCAATTGCATTGTTATTGTGAGAGTGCTGTATTTGAGGTAACAGCTTTAGAAAAAAAGCAATAATTGATAAAATGCCTTGTCTCTCTGGCTGCAGTTTCTCTTGGAATGGATAAACCAGAATTATTTTTATCTTAAATCCCTTTTGGTGGAGTGCCAAAGAGGTACAGTTCAGCACAAAAAGGGGATTCAGAACTGTTGAGGATTTTCACAGTGCAAGTTCATAGGCTTTTTTGTTGTGCAATGTCCAAGTATTCATGGTGCGAGCAAACTAATGGCCCTGTGCTTCAGCACTTGCTTTCTCTTCAGAGCCATGTTTAGCAAGGACCTGGCACAGTGGCTTAACAGTAGCCAGGGAGAAGGTTTTATTGCACACTGAACGCCTTCCTGCAGGAAGAAATATTCTGGCTGCAGTTACCCAGCATTAACCTTTCACTTGACTAAATCAGTCAGAATTGCCTGTGTGCTCTCTGTGTTTGCACATAGGAGTAGTAATTATGAAAGCAGGATCATTCCTACTCTCTAGCACAGTGCAGTCCTTGAGTAAATGAATTGTGATTGGGAAGCAATTGGATGGTGGAGATGTTTCTAAGGAGAGCACCTTATTGACATTATTTTCAAACTAACAGGACACATCCTTGCAGTGCAAATATTGCTTTCTTTTGCAAATGTGAAGGAGTTATTACTTACCGCTCTGTAAGAGTACAAACCTGCCATTGAGGTAATAGCAACTTAGTATTTTATTGTGAATCTTTCCACACAGTTTCTGTGATGTTTTTCACAGCAATTGCATAGACAACCCATTCTTCATTTCCAGTTTAACTAGATTGCAAGTGACAGCAATATAAAGCATGATATTTAATTGCCTCAATGAACATTGACTTCCTTGAGCACCTATTATACACTCCCTGGCTGACACACTCCAGAGGTGCGTGTCATTCTGAGGACCTGCGTATTGGGGTTCCCAGGCTGAGACACTTGAAAGAGTCCTGACCTTCTGAAAATGCCTGTAGTGAAAGACTCGGTAAGTGGCTTTAAAACGAAGCCTTTTGCAGGTTCTCTGCTGAGGTCATGGCGTAAGCTGAGAAGTTTTTGGATGCTACTGTCGATTCACATCTCCCAGGCTATCTGCCATCAGCGTAACCTTGACAGATGCTAGGAAAAGGAAAGAGACAGCATCTTTCAAACAAATGAACTGTATTTATTTTCTGAGAATTCTTCTCCTGCTCAGTGATGCGCATCCATGTGCACGCATGTGATGGTGTTCTTGCAGGGTAGCCTGCAAATATGTGATAAGGGTAAAACCAAACCCAACCATCACCTTCCTGAGAAGCCTTGGCTTAGCAATGCCAGGTAAAAGCCCTCATCTCACAAAGATAGGGTGAGCATCAGATTTGATTGCTTAGGGAAGATGGGACTCTCTGTTGTTGGAGGTTTTCAAGAGCAAATTAGCCAAGCATCTGCCACTGAGTCTGTGACTGGATGATAGGTGCCCTTCCCAGAGCCATTGATTTGGGCTGTAAGGAAGACCACACTGTTTAAGGCTCCTTCAAGGATTCCCTTCTCTGAGAGCAATTCCAAATAGCCAGAAGCATGTGTAAGTGGTAAGAAATACATTTAGAAATTGGCTTAAACCCTTTTTAACCTGAAGGCCTGGGGATGCCTCTGAGAATAATAATGTATCTGCCTGACATATCTGCAGTCAGTGCAGTTGCTCGTGCTTGGCAGCCACTCTGGGTCTCTGTCTGGTTATTACCTCTCCTAACAACCACGTTCCTGCTTCTACCACATTGTGCACACTCATTTCCAACCTCTGTGCTGATAATATACTTTTTTTTTAATGCAGGAAAGATCAATGATTAAGGAGATGGAGGACTTCTTCTGTCTGGGTTTGGATTTAAACAGTATTACTCTCTTTTTCTTATTATATCTCCCAAGCTGTCCAATCATACCTTAAGATTCATGGAATCGTTGCCAAATGCCAACTCCCTTTTACAAATGCCCTTGTAAGTCAATAAATCAAACATCTCTTATTCATCTCAGAACCTTTAAGTCCTTCTAGAAGAAATTCTGTGTATTTGGGAGGCTAAAGCATAACAAAGCTTTCAACTATTTTTTTATGAATTAGAAAGTACTGGAGCTATAACTTTAAAGAGAGCACTGAAGTGTAAGCTGACATCCTAAATTATTTAAAATCATATAAAGTGTAGTACCGGTAATTACTTTGAAATTAAATATTACACTTTTAAAGAAAGTTTTGATGATGTCTTATGTTCAGGTTGTGCATGGCATGTACATTACACTGTGCAGTTATAAAACTGTTGATGGGATGATTTAATAAATTCCAGTATGTGTGTTTTTCTCTACATATCTACATCTGATATAGATATCTGATATCTATATATTTATATCTGATACACTTAAATATTTTAATTGGAAAATATTCTCATACCAGATTGTCTACTAAGTCCTCATTAACTCTAGATACATGGTAGCCCATTTTAGAATGTGGATATACAAGCTGATTTTATTTCAAGAGCAGAGAGTTCTGTAAATGTCCTCTAAGATTTATCTGCCCTAGATACTGAGTTATTTTCTGATTGGCTTCCAGAATTCTTAAATTAAAGATGCTTTAAACTGGTAAACCCAGTTTGCACCAACACCTGGAGATTAGGAGATCCTATTAGACACAGAAGTAAAACACAAATTATTTTAAAGTGACTGTTTTGGTTTTATTGTTTACAGATTTCCACATGGAAGAGATTCACCCTTCTTTGCTGCATATGTGCTTTTTTAAGAGAAAATTCTTATAACCCTTTTGATTACGTTACTAGTTTGAAACCCAATCAGAGCAGTTTAAGTGCCCATCACTCATCGTTCTAATTATGCAGTTTATCAGTGGACTGAAATAATATTGGATGATGTCAGGATCGCACTTCTCATTTTGGAATGAGAATCAAGCATCAAAGATCTCTGTGTCACATACAATGTTTTGTTCTTAATGATGCCTTGCAGTTTTCTGACTTATTTCACTATTGCGTAGTTCGGTTGGTTGGCTACTGTGTTATCTTCTTGGCTTGAAAGGTTAGCAAGCGGGTGGCAATTGCAAGCAGTCTGTGGGAAGAAAAACACAAAACTTCTTTCTCAGTTGGTTGCAGATCCATTGATTTGTTGAATTGCTTTGTTTTAGCCAAGGTTGGGTGTATCTGCTGAGGACATGTTGCTAGAATGCAAACCAAATTCCCACTAGAGAGGTTAGTCTGTGAATAGATGTAGGCTGTGAGTGTGTCTGTGACAAATGTTGTTGTCACAGGGAGGAGAAACAGAAGGAATTTTACTGTGCCTGAATTCCACGAGTCTTTAATTTTCTGACCTTAACACGTCTTTCTTCTCCTCTTTTTCCTTGAGGGAACTTCATGTTTCTGCAAGAAGAAATAAACCTGGAGAGATGCACGGGTCCAACCTTCTACCGAGTTTGTCATCATCAGGTTCTGCAGAGCAAAGGTAACGCCCGACTGCTGTGCAGGGATGTTTCCCAGATGGAAAAGCTGAAAAACCTGCATTTTTAATACACTGTGGCAGGGTTTCGTCTACAGCATTTCCCCTGTGCTTAGAGTGGGCCTGCCTTAGTGTTTGTGGAGTTAACCATCTTTGCCCAGCTGTGTGCTTCATGCTTCAGTTGACTGAGATGTAACATGTATGTCAGAGAGCATGGTGCAGGGGAATGCCTGGTAGAGAGATATTGGAGGAATAATTCTTCCTTCAAATTGGTGAGGTTCATAAAAGAACCACATTTTTAATGACTGTCATTGGTGTGAAACTTTGCAGCAATAACACATCAGTTGGTCTGGACAGGAGGCAGCTTGCACAGGAGCCCTCTGTGATCTGAGTGAAACAGGGCTGCCTTTGGCCTCTTCCCTGCTGGCTCCACGCTCACAGCCTCTACGGAGCTCCCAACACCCTGAAGCTTGTATCCAAGAGCCTTGCTGAAAAGTGGTCTAGACGCGTGTGAAGTCCATTGAAAAACAGACTTCAAAAGGTAAGGTCTCAGTAATGGTGCTTCTCACAGTGCCAAGATTTCAAAGCAAGTGATTATTTTTCAGATCTTTTCCCTCCTGTAGACTTAAACAAGAATTGCAGCAGATACCACTGGAAAGCAGAATCTCTCTTCCATTTGCTCAGCTATGAATTCTGTAATTTAACTTTAATTCACAAAGTTTAAAAGAGTTAGGCCTGGGTGTCTTGGTTCAGGGCTATACCAGACTTGGAGGTGGTAGGTATCTCTTATGCTTGTTATGCATGGATTGAAATGGCCAGCTTCAAAATTTAATTACTCTGTCATTGTCACAGAGGTGTGCCTGAAGCATCATTGAGATTTTCTTCTCTAGTCACTGGCAAATATTGTTATACCAATGAGTCTTGCTGGCAGCCATAGTGTTGACTCAAAATCAGCACAAGGCTGTGATATGTTGTCTTTCCAAATGCAAGGGGAAATGCCTCTCATAGAAAAGTGCTCTGTATGAAAAATTGCGTTCTTGGCACTAGGAAAATAAGGAGATGCAATTTTGTTGTCCTTTGCGTTTGTTCTGCAGCCATACAAAACCAGAGAGAGACAATATAGATAGGATCTTGTCTAAATGGAGATTTGATTATTTCTCTTGGACAAGAATGATTATTACCATCATTAGAAACCAAAGTATTTACACTGACATAGCTACATAATGAGTCTTCAACAAATACTTCTTAGTACCCGATAAAAGTGAAGTAAGGGGTCTTTACTACTTCTATTGCTCTAAGAGTGTGTAGAAGAGGTCTAAATGGAAATGGGGCAGTGAGGGAACCGGGTGAAGGAGGACAAGGTTGCAGCCAGGTCCCTGTACTTGCTGCCATTGGGACCAGTGGCAATGGCAACTTGAGGGTCTTTGTGCCTCTCCCCATCCCTGCTCCAGTTCTCCAGGGCAGGACTGCGTTGAAAATGCTCTGCTGCTTTCCCTCCCAAATGCTTCATTAATCCCTTAGCCTACAGCTGCTTACACCTGATTTTCTTTGCCTTTATGAATAGCTCCATTCGGCTCAGTGATCTAGGACATTTAGGACCCAGACCTCAGCTTTCGGCTCTCTCTGGGTGCACAGTGTGCAGTTCCCACTGCGCAGCACCCTGCCTGAGGCTGGGAGCTGGCATATACATCATAAGGGATGACAGGGACTTAACAAATACAGATGACATTTAAATTCTGAAATTAGGAGGCAGCTGGCGAGAGCTGTGTCTATAGAAAATACAGGCAAGCAGAGAAATGTGTGTGTATATATACATCGTTATATATATGCAGTAAATACCCACACGTACAGCCATGTTAGGCCTCAGATAGTTTCTAAATTGTGAGTGAACTTCAGGAGGGCTCAGGTCCTTGGTCCTTCAGCTGAACACGCGGCCCTGGGCCTTTCCTGGGACACAAAATGGAATGGCAGAGAAAAGGAGCTTGGTCTTTCTTCCCTCCTGAATTTCTCTTATTTGATTTCTCAAATGCAAAATTACAGCTTCTCCAATGCACTAAAACCTGCTTTACAGGTGAGGCCCCATTTTTGGTCCATGTGTACCTGCGTAGCTCCTCCATAGTCCTCACGTGTACCACACCAATTTGCACCACAGAGGATCTGTTCTTGTGTTTGTAAACAACACAGTGATAGAGCTAATCTAGAGGAGTGCACAAATGAACTGTATTCTGCATAGCCAGTAGCCTGCTAATAACTTTCTAAAATTGTTCCTCAGCATTAATTGAAATCATAAATCCCAATCACATTCAAAGCATAACCACTGTGTGCCATTGGTTCACTTCAGTTCTTAATCATAGTCTTCTGGGGTATTTTTGTGCTGCTTCTTCCTTCCCCCAGGAGCAGCCATATTTATTATTGCGGTTCAAATACCTGGAGATATTTCAGTTGAAAAGCCATATAACACCTCTCTAAGCATGTCAATACGTGTTCAGCTTAATATGAATGCCTGTGCCATTCCCACTGGAGAAAAGTAAAAAATGTCAAGGAAATATATTTAACTTGTTTCTGCACAGATGCCTGCAGATATCTTGTATCTAAAGAATATTTAAATTCTGTTTTGTTAAGACAGGATACTTACATTATACAGTGGAGCAGCCAGGAGGTTATAGTCTCCACTAGACAATTTGCCAGACAAGAAAGATGGCTCAGTTGCAATGCTGACAGCTTTATTCTTGTGGCTTTGGCAGAAAAATAGGCAAGAAGATTGCAGAGGCGGCAGGATAGAATACAACATGAAAGTTCAGAAAAATATTAACTAGTTGTAAAACGAGTGGGTGGATGCACTAAAGGAGATGGCATTTTGGTTCTATAACAACACTTATTGCAACATCTTTATGGCCAAATTATGCTCTTTTTCTGTGCTGTATTTTTGCATCTGCTGCCCAGCTCCAACAGTGAGGGACAAAATGTTTATTTGGCAGGAGAAGAGGGCAGAAACCATTCATCACTTTCAGCTGAATCATCCCACTGGTCTCAGGGAAGATTCCCCTGAGAATTTTATTCCATTTCTAATATATTCTACATTGCAGTTTTACAGATCTGCTTTTATTTTCTAAACCAGCCGCTTGCATAAGGCCCCTACAAATGTCCCTGATCTAAATGTGGGTTTAGAAGCTATACTTAATGTAGAGTATATAAAGGGAATGGGCACGCTGATGTGGTCTTCCTAGGGAAAAAGCTCCATGTTTACTATTGCCACCTTTCTGCCTGAGGAAGACCAGGCAATCTCATGCATCTCCTCAGCCATGTCCATAGGACAGCCAGAGAGATGTGATGCTGAGTGTGACAGCACCGGTCCCTCCTGACAGGGTCATTAGCCAGAGCACATTCAAAGGTGCTTCCAGGGGCCTTTAGTGACAGTCACATTGAAGGTCGTTTGGAGTCTCATTGTACATAACACTCTGAAACAGCTTTTCTTAGCAATCACTACAAACCCTTTGTGCACATCATGAGGGACCTCACAGTCTCTATTCTAAAAAGCGTTAGGCATAATAAGGGGAAAGAAAATAAATATCATTACTCCCACTTCAGAAATGGAAAGTAAGACAGTGAGGCACGCTTTATTTTCCTTTTCACAAGCGTGGAGGATTTTAGTGGAGGACCATTGGAGCCATTGTAAAACATTTTTGGGAAAATTGGTGTGTCTGTGCTTCATGTGAGGCCTCAAGATGTATGTTCTATATGCTGAATAAACCAAAGGGTTTGGAGCGCTCCATGGCCTGCTCCATTGCACCATGCAATATCCAGAAGAATAATCTGTGCAGCTTGGGAACTAACCTAAGCTGTTACTGCAAATGAAGGGTTTGTAGAACCACCAGTTCAATCCCCTGTGACTCTCTACATCCCCTTGCATGCAAAAATGTTGTCCCTTTGAACTTATTATTTAGCTTCCCAGTGCTACATAGTACATCCATTCTGATTCTCTCAAGATCTGCTGTGCTTTCCTGGGCCAAGATAAAAAGGAAAGGCTGTGAAAACAAGAGAAAGTATTTACATGATTTGGAGGGGGATAATGAAAGACCTTATCCAGTGAAAATTTTGTAACAGTGTTAAGGATTCCTTTAAAACGGGGGCATAGGGAAAGGGTGGTAAACCTGAAGACCTTAGAAAAGAGCAGGGAATTTAATCACTTGGTTACACACATGCTTAAACCCAAAAGGTAATGGCCTAGACAATCTTCTCAAAGATGCCGTGTTTTTCTGTCTCAAAGATTCAAAAGTTATATGGGAATTTACTACAGTAGAAAGGAAAGGCAAAAGATAAGAAGTAATGGAAAAACCAAGGTTCAGTGACCAATACAGGGAATAACAAGGTAACAGCCACCACAGGAAAAAGTGAACAAAATATAAACTAAAAGACCAGTGACAATGTGTGCTAAAAGGAACTGAAGACTCATGAAGAAAGAAACTCAAATACCAGTTAGAAATTTTGTTAGAACTGGTTAGAACAAAAACCAGTTCCTGCAATTAGAGAGAAGGATCTGTCTGCTTGGATGACTTCCCTACAGCCTGATTCTCAGGAAGGTGGGAGGCCTGGTAAGGAGACAACTGATAGGCAGAACTGGCTAGAAAAGGAGTTCTATGTTTCCTGTGGAACACGTGGTGCTTTTTCTCCAAAAACCAAAGCATTTTTACATTCCAAACAGACCATCGAAATATTTCCAGGTTACTTTCATTGGCAGAATTTTGGTGAGTTACCTATTATTTTTTTTCTTAAGAAAAGGCATGCAAAAACGTTGTCCCAAAAGTACCAACACAGATCCTCTGGATGCTGACAGAGTAAATAGTTAGAAGGGAGCACAGCTTTCAAGGAGCGAGTGAACCAAAGGTCCTTTTCCTGGTGCCAATCTCTCTGATATCATTCTAGCCAACCACCCGAACCAGGTATTTCTTGATTACCACTAGCTTTTTATAGCCCGGATCAAACTTATTTACTGAGCTCTTCTCTATATTTTCTACAATATTGTTTACTGGTTCAGACATATTTCCGTTGCATGAACATTTTATTTCACATTATTACAGGTACGCTGTGTGCAGTTTGGCTTCGAGAAACTTGTTTTTTCAATAGAACATCTATAGAGCGTTCTTGCCAGACATTTAATGGAACATTTTTACAGTGATGGAGTTTTGTCAGAAAAGAAGGAATTGATTGTGCCTGTGTGTAAAACTGATGTGTGTGAATACTTCTGCCCGGCACAAAATAAAAAGAGCATTTGAAGTTCTGTAAAAGGTAAACTAACCTCAAAACTAGATATTTTAACAGACACACTGCCTAAATTCCTCCATAAAAAACTCAGAAAACTTTCAGAGAATGTTAGACTTTTTTACCTCCCATTCATCTTCATGCACCTTGAGTACTGTGCAGATGGTGTAATTTTTTAGCAGTGTGGAAGGCCAATTCCTGTAGGACCGGTTTTTTCTGCATTTATTTTGTAGGATCCCAAAACAAAAGAAAAAAAGAAGGTTCTAGAACTAGTGAAGAAAATCGTGACCTTTCCAGACGTGACTGGGTTTCCTTTCCCTCAGAGGTTATTGTGCAAGAGTAGAGATTTCATTTTTTCACTTTTATGTCTTGCAAAGACTTGTTCCTTTACTTGTACATGGGATAGGTGAACATTACACCTCCAACAGCTACAGTAATAGGGCATGAAGGTCAAATGAAATGGTAAAGTTGACTTGCAGAACTAATTTACCTACCTATGCTTTACTAGAAAGGAGGTTAACTAGAACTTTCATGACTTCACAGCTATACTGGAATTGTAAATTCAGAGGGATTTGGAGATGCTGAGATGCTCAGGGAACAGAGTCAATCAAACTGAAAATCCCTAGAAACCCCTATGGGTCAGAAGCTTAGGCTACCTCCCCATTCAGGAAATAATTTGCTATTTAATTCCCATACTGTAAAACTATGTGGAATAAGCAGACAAATTACACTGTAGTCCCTGCTGAGTATTTCTCTACATAAAACGATACAGCCCCTCAGTGGAAACTGTGCCTCCATGGCTTGTGCTGTAGGAAGTTTGGTTCCTCTCACATGGCACTGAAATGGTTTTAAAGCCTAGACTTGGTTTCAGAAAACCTTCAATTCAACCTTTTGCAGAGAAGCCCATGTTTTGCATGCATTCCACCTACTGAAAAGGCTGTGCTCAAAATGTCTCTGGGTTTGTTTATCTCTCTCCTGCTTATATCTGCCCTTCTATCAGGTTTTCAGCCATTCCTCAAGTGGGCAAAACTGGGGTTATCACAAAAAGAGAATACTGGGTAAAGAGCATGGTAAGCAAAGTGGAAAGCAATGCAACAGATTGAAAAAAGGGATAAAAATATTTCCTGTGCAGTTCCTTCAAGTAGTGTTCACTTGGAATCCCCGGGTACTGTTGCAATGTTTGCTGCATTTTAATAGACAAAAGGGATATTTGAGTGCTACAGCATTGGGAGGATGAAAAGCTTTGGTTCCTGGGCCATTTGTGATCTCAGCTCATGACTCAGGGGAGACATTTTTGCTCCCATGACCTCTAAGCTGCCTTTAGATTATTGATTGGCTAATAGGGAAAATTGATTTTTAACTGAGTCACCCGTTTTGAGACCTGAATGCAGTTGTCACTTCCAGTAAGTGTACTTTTACTCAATCCTGTAAGCTGTCTCAGTCATCAATTCATTCTGGATTCTACAAAAGGTAAGGATGTGCCAAAAGGCTTGGCAAGGAGCCCAGACACAGAAGACATAGTGCAGGACAACCCATAGATAAAATGTGTGTAATATTGTGTTATGCCTATCATGTATGCTCTGGACTTGGCAGAAAACAGCTGCCTATGCCTAAGGGATAATGGGCTGAAAATAAGAAAAGGCAAATTCAGGGCATGTCAGGGGAAGATATCAGGGAATATCAGAGGAAGAATATCAGGGAGGGACTTCTGAAGTGAGGTATCTTACTTCTCAGTCGGCCTTTCTTGCCCTGAGACCTTTAAAGCGAAGGAAGTTTCTGAAGATGTAATATGTAGAAATATTGGCCTGAACTGGTCCAGTATGAACTAGGATCTCTTCTTTTTCCAATTTGTTATCAGGTAGATCTGGTGCGCTGTAATCTTTCAGTTTCCTGCAAGATCCGAGTTCTGGGTTCCCAAGTCTCAGGCCCTCTCATGTTTTCAGCTTGCCTGTATCCCTGTGAAGTGTCAAGCTGGAAACCAGGATGGGGAGTGTAATCCAGGGGTGACTGAGCTTGAAAAGGTTGCTTTTTGTTATTGTCGCTTTATTTTTTACAAACAACAAAAAGGGAAATCTAAAAAAAATGTCATTTTGGGTTAATCTGAAATATTCCGTTTGCCCAGAGCAGTGTATTTTTATTTTCAGGCTGTTTAAATTTTACAGGAAAAAGAAATGAAGGAGCACCTGTTAGAAATGGCAAAATGAAACATGAGAAGAGCAAAGTGAAATGCATTCCATTTTTAAGGAGAAAAATATTCGAACTAAAGATTTTAAATTCTTCAGAAAAGTCTTTTTTTGGTGTGAAATTGAAAATGTTTCTCTGCATCAAGCCAAACTGGTGAGTAGCTCTGTGCCCCTTATTCCAAATTCTTATTTTCTGAGGGAATTTAATATATATATTACATTCTTCTTTACCTGATTCTGGGTTCAGTGTGTAAACATTGATGTACATTAATTAATGTGAATAGCTTCACTAACTTGATTGAAGTTGCTTATGATCATGGCAGGTTTAGCTGAACAGGCTGTTACTGGTCTGGTAAGCTAAGTCCATGAATCTGGAGAATTCATGCACACAGCAGCTGTGCAAAGAAGCCATTTGGCATTATAAATATCTCAGTTTGCAGGATCCCATCTCGTCTATGGGGAGTACAATTTCACAATCTGTAGGTGACCTGTAATATACTATCCTATCACCAGATGCACATATGGAAATACAGGCTAAATTCTGCAAACTGTTCCCTGAAATGAGCATAAAAATACATGTGGATGCACCAGGGTCTGGAACAAAAAGAATAGCTATTAATTTGGAACATTCATATCATGAAAGTTTAACTTATCTGGTGCGGTACCCCTCAAAATTCCTGCTCATAAAAACTTAGGGCCCTCAATCGAGGGTCAGATAGTTTTGTTCCAAGCACAAACATTTCCTGACAGATTTCTCTGGACAGACTTTTTCCTCAGTACATCTGAGCTTTGTTTCCCCGCATGACAAACAAGACCGAGAACTGACAAAAACCAATCTGATGCGGTGCAACCTGGTGCCACAGATGAAAAACAGTGGATGAAAATGTTTGAATTTGCTGCAAATCCTTAGCAGGATAGCCAGGTTGGTGCAAACACGCTGCTGGGAAGGGTGGAGTGCTTGAGTCCTGGTTCACAGAGGCGAAAACAGAGGGTTACAAAGTTCATGGTCTAGAGAAAGGGTCACGACACTTTTCATTTATATATTGGCACATACTGAAATTTTCATTCCTGTGGGGTTTTTTCCCCTTTCTTGGTCTGTGAGCTACACAGAATTAAAATGTAAACATCTCTTTGAGCTCACAGCTGGACTGCTGCTCTTCAAGAGATGGAAAGTAAAGAAAGTAACAAAGCTCTGAAGTACTTTCCTGGCTTTGGACCACATCTTAGCCTATAATTTATTAACATGGAGTCTTGCAAACGAGGTAAAATCGTACTGCAAATGTCTACAGGTGGGATGCGATTCTGTATGTACTAACAGCTATTCTAAAATGTACATGCTGGTCTCCATCATGTAAAATATGTAGCTAAGCGTAGCTGGCAGCGTGGCAAATTTTAAAGGTTACTTTTAATTGAATGCTGCAGATTTTGGATATATATCCTTAGTTTTACTGTTGTTATGTACTCCACAGTATTCTCTGGAGGGGTGAGTGGGACTGCAAATGTGTTGCAAGAACATTAAAAAGTAATGTCTTAAAATTGTGTCACACAAAGGAAAACTCCACCACATTTGTTGGTTATTTGGAGGAAATGTTACCTCCGAAACGGTACAGAAATGCACCTGCAACCTGCACACGTAGATTTCTCTGCAGTAATCTCTCTAATTTCGGTGGGACTATTTGAGAACGATGATACTGATCTCTGGCAAGGAAGACAGTCTGCTTTTTACTGTTAAATACAAATCCTGACCTCATCATTCCTAGGCCGTGCTTGTAGATAAATCCTGGTTTACTTGAAAAACAGAAGCAAACATGCGGCCCAAGATGCTCCCTTTAATCCCTTATCTACATCTCTTTCTTGCATTTCGCTGATGTTTATGGATGTTTTAGGCTCTTTAAGTCTGTGCTGAAGTGTTGCCCTCTGTCAGAATCAATCAGATATGTAATATGGACTGTGGGCAACTTAGGCTAGAGAAACTCATCTTTCAAAAGGCATCAAAAGCTTGCTTTTTAGAAGACATGCTGTTTACATACTGGTTTAGTTTGTCCTCAATAATTTATTACCTACTAATGTCTCTTTTTCAGTCTAGCTTATTCTCAGTGGAGGCAGTTGGAGTTTGTCTGAAGGCATGGTTACTGGGAGGATGGGGAGTAAAGAACCCTTAATGTTTTATCCATTAAGGCCTGGAGTTGCACAGACTTGGTCTTGCGCAGAATATTTTCTTCTCTTCAGTGAGGAACATATCTGTTAAATCCATTTAAACAGGCAATTGTGGAAATACCAGATTTTTTTGAAACATTTATAGATGCTAAACAAATAGAACTGATTTCTAATGTTTGTTACATTCTTGTCATGCTTGAGTTTGCAACTTCATTTAGAGATGCTAAATGCTAGGGCTGTCTGAGGCACTACCTGTGCTGTTTCTGTTGCAGGATCACCACTATTTATTATATCACATTGCACAAAACCAGTTTTAAACTGCATTTGACAAAAGCCCACGGAACAATTTTAAGGAGGATCACTGGTTAACTGGATGGTCTGCTCTTCTCAGCTCTTGTTAGTACTGACTGGAAATTTATAGAGTTTTTCTGAGTCAGTACTCAAAAGTCAAACAGATTTGTAACTCCTTCACCTAATTGTGTTTATATTACAGTAATTGTCCCCATATTTGTATTGCATTGTGTGTGTACACACGTATATACAATTTTTTTTCTATGTTCTATTTATATTTTCTGGTTTTCTCATATTTTGCTTGTTCCTTTTTGTTAATTACACAGCTGTTGCATTACACTGAAGTTCATTAACTGAACTTGTGTTCTGGCATCTTTTACATGGACACATTTTCTTATTGTGCAGTACTTTGTCCAGAGGTTACAATGAAATCTTACTTTTTATGTCCAGTGTTCTGAATTCAGATGTACAGGAAAATACATCTCTGTTGAAGAAACTCTTTGGCCATGATTTTCAGTTTTCACCTTTCTATTACTTGTATATTTTCATTGACACTCATAGACATGGCTGGAATAGCTGGCAAGTATTAAACAGTAGCACCACTTAAGTCTTTCTCTTTGTTGCCTCCTTCTACCCTCAGCATTTTGATCGAGCCCATTTATGCATCTTGAAGCCAGCAATCCCTTATGGAAACATTTCAATTCAGCTCATTCATAACATGTATTGATAAAACCTCTTTCTCCCTCTCTCAGGATTCAAAAAGCCCCTGCCATCACCCTGGCAGCATCTGTGTCAGCTTCCCTCTCCACCCACATCTGGTGAGGAGTGATGAGGATCATGCATAATGCAGAAGCCAAGCTGCACTTGGGACGTGGCTTTCAAGGCGGTGTTTGTACAGAGACTTCACAGGTGCACGGGCTGTCCTGAAGAGAGCAGCCCTGGGAGCCCATTAGGCAGCTGTTTGCTTTAGAAACACTTTAGGAAGTTTAAATATCCCACAATTAAACCTGTGTTACTGCTCGCTGCATTTTGGTTCCCCAAGAAACTCAACCTGGGTGGAAAATCCAAATAAGCGCAAGTTGCAGGAATCTCCTTTCCCTGGAGCAGAGACTCCTGCGTATCTCTGCAGAGCTCTGTGGGCTCAGTTTTACTGCTGCTACATGAGCAGTTCACCCCCTCGGTGTTTCAGCTGTTCAGTCTGGTATTCAAGCACTTCCTCCAGCAGATTAATTACACAGGAAATATCAAAGAGATTCCTCTAAATCCGAAGTATATGCTTTAACCCAAAGCGAATACATAATATGCCTGCTGTGTTGCTTTCTGTACACATGCTTGCTTCCTACTCAGAAGGATTTAAATAGGTATGGTTGGTATTTATCAAGTCAGTGCAAAGTTTTGATTTGGCAAAGTGTACTTAGACCTTCAAGTCCAAGTTCTTTGTTTAGACAAACAGAAGATTTATTAACATCAGAGCAGCTTACACCAGAAGGACTTCATTGAACTTCTGTCTGGAGGATAGAGGGCGTCAGGAAGAGGTTTCAGGCTGATTTACTAAAAGGTCATACTTGCTTTTTTCTGACAAATAGAGATGTGAACCTGAGAGACAGAAAATTAGCTCCATTGGTAGCATTTAAAAACCTTTGTGTCTGGAGATGTCTTGGAATCTGAATAAAAATGCAGCTCACCAAAGGCTGGAGCTGCAAACAGAAACATCTGCTAGAGCTGAAGAACTGTTCCCACCACTTTGTCTGCAAAGCCTCTTCCCTCTGTTCTCTCCTTTATTTCTAAGCAGCCACACAGGTACCTCAAAACCAAGTCTCCCACGATGCCACCCGAAGAGAAGGTGTCTGTTTGAAGGCCGGCACATTTTGGCTATCTAAAACCAGTGTGAGTGAACTCACAGACTCCCATTTTAACTTCTTTCTCTACCATGCTCCTGTTCAAAGCACGATTGATTTTGGTTTGATTTGCCATGGACTTAAGGGAAAGTCAGATCAGATCAGACAATACCATCAGGACTCTTCATAGCTTCATAATTAAGATGCTGATTTTGGCTAAATCTGCTTATCTCCTTATTGAGTCACTATTATCAGCTGAAGTGTGTCTGGGGCTCACAGCAGCACAGTCCTCATGCCAAATGCTTTCTGCTTCACATAACACTTTCTGTAATGCCTTTTTCTTGTAGCGTGTGAATGCAGGTTCTCATTAGTAACACATCTGTATTGGTGGTGAAAGGGAGTGATTTCTCTGACACCATCTCTGCGCTGCTGAAGCTCCAGTGATATAACTAAATGTCTTCTTGATTTACCATGCTGCATGTAAAAACAAAACCTGGAGGATCTAGGGGCTGATTTCTGGCATGCATAAGCCACATTCATAAAATAATGAAAATGATTCTTGCCAAACAACCTCTAGATGGCTCTTGAGGCTTGCTTTGTCAATTAGCAGGCATCTGAAATAAGTCTGCATTGGGCTGTATCAGGAAGATTTTCCTATTATTCTATTACTTCTTCATATGAGAGGTGAAACCTTGGAGTGCTTTGCATTCAGTGGGAAAGCTTCCCGTGGTTTTGTAAAAAAGCACCAAGAGCCCTCAAGCTGAAGAGAGAAAAATTGTTTGTCTTCTTTCTACCCAGAAAGTCCTGATTGTGGATTCCAGCTGAGCATATTTTGCCGTATTTATTCACTCAGATGTGGAAATTACCACGCTCGATTGTAGCTTCTCAGAAAAAAAGCATAGCCACCCATTCCCCTAAATAAGCAAAACTGCTTGCAAGCATCTGATTCACCCAGTGAAATCTCAAGGCTTGCTGCCTTCAGAAATTCTGCTTTTGGAAGTATATACCTTTTTCATATTGCAAGGGGCATCTGTGGTTTATTCCTGATCCACAAAGAAGCGAGGAGGGAAGAAAGAGAAACATATTCATCGATTTAAGGTGAATCACATCATATCAATCCACACTTCATCCCGAACTGATCCTGTGAATTACTTGCTGCTCACACTATTCCTGAGCAGATCACGTTGGAGATGATTCTTGTAATCCAAAAGGACACACAAGGAACTGACAATTAAGGCAGTAAAATCGGTTAGGGATTTAACTCTGTCAGGCAAAGTATCTATACCAATAAGTCCACACATTGCCCTCTTCCCATTTAAGAGCTCACGTGCCTCCTATAGTGTTTCCTCCAGCACAGTAAGTAGATCTTTCAGCATTTAATCCAGGTATTATATGAGCTAGATACTTAACTTCACTACTAACAGCTCAAAATTACTATTTTTCCTGCATGAAAATATCATTGTTATAATTCTAGCACAGACAAAATATTCCTTCCTCCCATAACCAGATAAATGGTCAAAATATAAAATAAAATATTCTTGCGCAAATTTGTGACATTTGGTTGGAAAGCCTGGTAATGCTTCCAAGATAAAGAAAAGTTTATAAAGATGCTGCCTGCAACCAAAATACAAGTGCATTTCTTCCCTTCTGTACTAAGAAGTTATACACTATTTAATAACATACTGAGGTCCTCCAAATTAAAAACCAATGAGCTGATTTAGCATTAATCAAGTAGCACGCTGCAAAGAAGAATTTAAAGCACTCTTTGTTGCAAAGGTTACTATCTTTGTGGGTTGTACATTAAGAAAACCTGTACAACATTTGTGTGGTTCAATGCAATACAGAACTGGCCAACAGCGACAGTTACAATAACTTCCTATACTTTTTTTTTCCAAAAAAAGACGTCTTTATACTTCAAACAGAGGGGCTTCAATCAGCGGGACCAATCTATGGCTGCAGCTCCACATCTCAGCACGGGGATGGGATGGAGTTACATCTCTGTACAGGAGTGAGCGATTCATTTCTCTCCTGTGAACGTACAAATTCCAAGTATAGGATTCTTCTTTCTGGAGAGGTTTTGATGAGAGGACTCCCCTTGAATAAAGAAAGGTGCAGAACTTGACCCCAAGTCTATGCTTGGCCTTTCTCAGCCACCAGTCTGTGCTTTTTGTTATTTATGGCTGAATATGCTAAATGTAAGGAAACCACACAAGATACTGATAAAAAATCAAACTCATCATCTGAATGTTTCTTTTGAGATGAGTCTGGTCTGGGTT
Source organism: Mesitornis unicolor (assembly GCF_000695765.1). Classification (NCBI taxonomy): domain Eukaryota; kingdom Metazoa; phylum Chordata; class Aves; order Mesitornithiformes; family Mesitornithidae; genus Mesitornis; species Mesitornis unicolor. The sequence goes on along the minus strand of NW_010202901.1, from coordinate 60,182 downwards.
GTGTCCATCAGGGAGTTCTACCCATACTGGACTGGGAGCAACTATCAGTACTTAAGAATATATATATTGTGCCTTGCTAAGACATTATAGGTGTTTTGTTCTTTAGATAGCATAAAGATTTAGCCAACAGACACTCACTGAGAGCAGAATCTCATTTTTTCAGTGCCTGAAAGGTCTGTATGTATGGGACCAATTTAGAAAAAATCCATTCCAGTGTCACTTTCTTTTATAGGCTATATAAATAGGTATGAAAAAAAAATATCATGTAACCACAAAGTAATAACACGACCTGCAGATTACAAGGTAATTAAACTTGAAGCTACCAAGTACAGTGCTCCAGGAATAATTTACCTCGTGGTGTGGGGAGCTGAGATGTTCTGATGTTTCTTGCTAATGCTAAATGAATAAGCATTGGGAGCTCCAACCTGCCAGAGCTAAGGAATTAACGGGTTCCCTACCTGTATCTTTCACTTCTCAACACTCGTGATGACAATCTAATTTGGAAAGCAGCAATAACCATGTGGTAACTGTCTTTAAAAAGCACTTACCGTGTAGTTTTATGGTCAGTGTTTGAAAAGAGAGTGTAACTGCCTGGGAGCACTGATTTGAAACACGCTGCCTTCATTAGCTGACCGTCACCTTGACAGAGACCTAAGCATATTTTGCTGATGCATTAATACACTTGGTTCCTGGCATGAGCCAGATGTAAAGGAAATGTGGAGAGCAGTTTGATAAGGGATTTAGACAAGGTTTAGGATGTGCTGTTCATTTCTAGGTGAGCAATCCAATCTCCTTCTCTCCTTGCCCTAGGAAAAAAGGGTGCTAGAAGTGAGCTTTTGGAAATGTGAAGTAGTGCTCCCCCAAAAGGAAGAGCTTCATCAACATAGATACATAACTCCATGTGGTAAAATATACTTCTTGCTTTTCACTTCTGGCTTGCATCTGGTCAGGGACAGAGTTGAGAGATGAGCCCAGTTAAACGTAAATGAAGATGAAGGTGATTACACTGATGTGCTGTGATGTACTTCTAGCTCAAACAGATTTCATTGATTAACTGACAATTTTAATAAACATCAGTGCAGACACATGGCATTTAAATAGGAAGTGGCTTGTTAAACTTAAAAATATAGGGTCTTTTCTTGTTTTTTGGTTGTAAATTGCTGATAGAATGTGTTTGCTCAGGGTGTTGAAGTCATTGCTTTACATTCACAACGTGCAGGCACAAACACAGCAATGTTGTCTTTTACACCTTGATTCAAGAGCAGCCAGCGGACATGTTTTTAACTCTCACCAAACTCAATGAGACTGAGATGAGTTTTAAGTGCTCTGCTGGCTGCAGGTGTTTTCTGTAACTGGGGCAATGGGTATTTTTAACTTTTTCATTGTTTATGTCTTTGTCAATGTGTCCCTGAGAACAGATGATCGCATTCAGGCTAGTGCTTCCCTCTCTGCAATTCTAAGGCTACATTTAAGGTAGTGCCCACGAACTCCTCCCCAGAGATGTAGTGGGGCCTCTGTACATTACAATTATTAATCTTCCACAGCCGGATGATTCCTGCTCTTTCAGCCCTGCCCTAGCTTTGAACTATCACTCAGGTGTGATGGTGGGGGCTGAGTGCCTTTCTGTAAACCTTGCTGCTGTCAATGTCAGGAATGTGTAAAACCACACTGCAGTCCTCAGTCATCAACAGCTCTTACTTTAAAACTTAAAATAATTTTGACACAGGTGTATCACAAGGTCCTAACCTGAATGGACTACTCACATTAGTAAAATTAGGCAGCTGCATTTTGAAACATGGCACTTGGACTCTATTTGAATATTAGTTCTTCCACTCCTAACAACTCAAGTTCAGTGGTAGCTGGACATAAGCATGTGGGAGTTCCTCTTTACATGAAAGACAAAATAGAGAATTTCTGAAGATAAAGCTGAGCCTCATTTAACTGTGTGTAAAATACACAGAAGCACTGAAAATTTCTAAATACTCAGTGAACTGTTGCAATGATAGCTCTCTTCTAGTTTGCTTAAATTGAGAGCAAAGCAAACACTGCTGCGAGAAAAAAAACCTCCCAGTATTTCAAGAGACACTAAGCTGTTCCCCTGTGCCCAATGACATAAATTTGACACTTAATTGAAAAATTCATACATTTTTATAGTGTTGGTCGAAATTTAAAATCTTTCTTCTGTAGTGCTTTTAGAAAGATAGACAAGTTTGCCAGTTTTCTCTCCTCAATGTGCTAAAGAGCCCCAGCTGCTAATGATAAGGTGGGAGAAAGGGAAGATAGAGCAATGTAAAACTCAACTGGTCCTTGCTGGTTTCTGTTTGAGGCCAGGTATGGAAACAAAAAACCACTCTGTTGTCTTCCTTTCCTGAAATGGGAAATCTTTTGGATTACTTCTGGTTTACAGCTTGTGGCCAGAGATGAGTGCTGGAGCAAGGCTTCTCATTAGAAGAGTCCCACAGATGAGTCTGGGAAGCCGGTACCAGAACAGACATCAGTCCCAGCAAGGGGGACAGATTCTGCTTTAGCCAGAACCATTTGTTTCATTTCATTAGACTTGTAGGTAAGTGAAGTTGAATTTAGTTCACTGGACAAGGAACGACAATGCTATGGCAAGAGAAGAAATACTGATTTCTTCCCAGATAATTCCAGATCTCAGCAGAATGTCAGGAACATAAAGGCAAGATTCAGTGAGGAGGACAGATGACCTTAGCAGGAGAGGAAGGTAAGAGGGAGCTGTCTTGGCTAGGGTGAATTGGACTATATCTCTCTGCTGCAGGTCTGCTCTGTGGGTGAAATTTCCACCTCTACTTTCTTTTCCTACCACCATCCTCAAACACAGCTGCCAGGGATCTCGTTCTTCTCTCGCTGATGTCAATAGAAAACGCTTCCTCAACACAAACAAGGGCAGGTCCAGCCTTCCCAATGCAGCCTGCTTCCCAGAGCTGGCACTGCAAACAGCTCCCTGCAGTGCTAATCCCCTCTCGGAGCTGTGTGTGCCACGCAGAGGCAATCCTACCAAACACATCTCCCTTCTTCCTCATTTTTTTGTTTGAAAAATGACAATGAATGCACACAAAGCTTCAATTACAAAAGATTATGGGCTTCTATTTAGTGTGTGCTGTAAAGTTGTATTAAACGATCAAATGCTAATGAGGAGCAAGGCTCTTCTAGAGAAATAAGGAATTAGCATAAATTAATAGAGTTCCATATGTGCAAGTTTTACAGGGTAACAAAGTATCTCATCACAAAAGTATAAATATTTAATTTAATTCTTGCTGGGGCCGGTACACAGCATTACAGTCAGCACAGAAATATGAATTAAAGTGTGGGAGGGAGCAAAGCGCTCCCCAATTCAAGTTCACAGAGAGGTCACCACGATGCCTCTGCTGTTCTTTTTATGTTTTCCACTCGCACAACTTGAAGCCAGGTCCAAATGGCAAAGCAATATATGCATGGCCTCATCTGCAGCCTGGGGAGTTTTCCTGTTGGCTTCACTCAGTGCGTTATCAGGTTCCTTGGCTCTGCTCAAGAGTATATTTGCTTGTTAGCATAGGATCTTCCTGCTCTTACAGCAGAGAGAAAAGGCTTCAGAGGCATTTTGGTAGTGCTTTTACAGCACTTTCCCTAACCATGTGGAAATGAGCTGCTGCAGGTATAAATTGAATTAAATTTCTAATTTACACTCAGCCTTACAGTGTATTTCACATTAATGTTGTGAACGAGTTGCTGTAATTAAGATTAATTTTACTGAGGTGAAAAGCAAGCTCTCAGTCCTATATGCTACTTTCCTGAACAGCTGTGGCACTGACTAGCATGAGTGGCTCCAAACAGTGCCACTAATAAACATGTGGGACTCTTGGGCTCTCTTTTTCTTGTATGGCCCAGTTTGTGGGACTTGGGAGAAAAGCATGTACCAGTACTACTGCGCTTATGTTCTAGTGTTGCATTGCTAGCAGCAGCTGCATGGTGCATGTTTAGTGCATTTATTTTCTTTCCTGTAATTGTGTAAATATGTAGGTTTGTGAAGGAGTAAGTTCATTTTTGCCTCTAAATAAGTATAGTGTTGGATATACTTTGCTGTGTTCTATAACCAGAAGAAACCATCTTTCTAATCTGAAACTGTACATGTGAGTACCTGCATGATTGACAATTGAGATCTATAATTGTGGTTTTGAGAGGCTTTTCATTTGATTATTGTCTTACGTTTTGAGGCACAAATATTCAGCAAACTGTTTAAATCCATGACGACAGATAAATTAGTCACCTTCCAAGTCCTTTTGGTCATTATATATAGTCATTTTGTTAATAGACTTTTTACAAGTTACTGGGCTTCATGAAATAGGGCTTTTTACTAACTGTACCATTTTCAATTCACCCTCTTCATTAGTGTGATAAACAGCTGTTTGAAAACAAGGGAAAATCCTGTAATAACACAAGAGAACAATGCCTAAAAAGTCCATTAGAGGGGAGTTGAAACATCAGCATGTTTCTTCTAGCTGAACAGATAACCAGAAGACTGCAGCCATAGTCATACCTTTCCCCTTGGTCCCTGCTCCATCTCATTCTTTGAAAGAAAATGGGAAAACCAGCTTCAGCAGGTACCACGTGTTGAATGATCCTTCTGTTGGCTGAAATTCACAAAAGGTATTTATCTGTGGAAAAGCAAGTGCTATGTGAAGGCACTGGATTTGATTTGCAGAGCCTTGGGATCATTTCTCTAGCTCCAGCACAGACTTCTTTTGACCTTGGCCGATTCCTTTCATGACCAATGTTTCTGCTCACCATCAATAGCACTTTTCTTTACCTTTCCTCCCCTGTTCATCTTGTCTGTTTAGGCTATCATCTCCCTGAGACATGACCTACCCCTCGCTCTGGATTTTCTCTGCACATTGCTCAGTGGAGCCCAGAATTTTCTATTAAAATAGAAATAACACTGATAGCCAATGGTTACTATAATTGTTTTGAAAGGAGTACAGATCGTGGTACTCCAAGGCAGGGACCCCATCAGGCTGAAGGGAAGCTGGAGACTGGTCCTGCAGGAAGAAAAAGCAATTGCTTGCAGAGCCCAGAGCTGCTGCTGTGTAACTGGCAGGTGTAGATCTAAAAAAACATGCTCAAACCTCTCTGCTCTGGTGCATATTGCATCAAAGACAGTTGCTTTTCAGTGGTCGTAGAGAGCAGAACTGATATTTCTGGTAGTAACACAAACACAAGTTCTGTCTGATGTTATTTTGATTGATCTGAGTTGCTCTACTTGGCTTCAAAAGAAGGACTGGTTTTGACTTTACAGAAGAGAAACCAGGTCTGATATTAATGCCAATTAGACCGTGTGTACCTGGTGATTATCCAGTGGTTTTCTGCTTTGATTTTGGCTTTTTTTAACTACTCCATGACCAGGAATGTCAGTGCATGTCACGCCATGGTGATCTCGTCATGGCCTGAATACACATGGGTCTGGAGAGCATGTTTCCCCATTGCAGTTGAAGTTGAACCTTGCTGCTGACAGACCGCGCAGGCTTTGCTGCTTTGCTTTGCATCAGCTGGAACTATTTCAAATTAGTCACTTTGGAGAATCATTATGTCAAGAGTTCTATCTGGATCACGGGGCCTCTGTGGGCATGGAAAATGTCAGTCCTGTTCAGAGCATGCTCCTGACACTTGGTGACTCCCTGCCAGGTTACATGTTTGACAGCTGTTCTGGGGTGTGTGTTCCCAGCCACCAGCCTGACAACCATCATGAAGCCAATTACAGTCACAGGCAATTAATGTTCCCCTCCTCAGGTTCTCATGGCAATGATAGCATAATGCAGAGGATCAGCGGGAAGTCTGTGACCTTTGGAAATATAAGCTTGAGACAGGAGCTGGGCTTGTGTCTACATCAACTGCGTCCAATTAAGCTCTTAAGGCATGGCAAGGGAGATGGAAAATTACATGTTTCATAAAAGCAATGTGAACAATTTTTTCCTCTCACTTCCAAACACAATAGCTTCTAGTTGACCTGAAAATATCAGCTCTTCCCCCACGCTCTCCCTGCATCAGTTACTCGACTCTCATGGTTAGTATCCTCTAGCAACAGCTATAATTTTATACAGCTTTTCTGTATTACTAGTGTACACAGGCCTGAATCTATCAAGTTTCTTCTCTTCTGAGCCTTGTGCAGGCAAGCCTACAGGGCCAGCTCCTGCAGTAATGTAAACCAATGTAACGCCACTGAAATGAGGAGAGAGACATTTATTTGCACCTTTTGAGCTCCTTCCCTGCCATATTTCAGTCTAAGAAGGGAAGAGAAGATCCTTCCAAGGCTGACACAGTCAATTAACTTGTATACAACTATCCCAGGGGCGGTTTTTGTTGCTATACACTTTGGAGAACAACAGCAAACAAATAGTGAGAAATTTCAGTTTAATTATTGGGTGACATCACTTAGACTTTTCATTTCCTCTCCTTCCTGGCTGCACCAAAAATCAGGGACATTGTTCGAGTTCAAGCTGAAGTACTGGCACCTCTTTCTATAGTAGTCACGGCAGATCATGTTTTTCTTGTTTTGCCACTGTACATGTATAGGAATGGCCCATTTCTGGGATGAAATTTTGGATTTTGCCAGAGAAAAGGACCATTATCCATGTGCAGAGATACTGTTCACCACTTAGAAAGTCAACAAAGAGAGGTTTGAGCAAATGGTTTGGAAATTAGGGAATTCATAGCCAAGAAATTGTGTGAGAGCAACACCTAGAGTCCAGATGTTTCATCTGCTTTACTCCAGATTCAGAGAAGCTGTTCATCAGCTTTTAGAAGAGCAGGAAGTTGCCATGAAGCATATTGGGTTTTTAGGCCAGAACATTTTCAGAATAATTGGTCTAAAATTATGTTGTCTGGGTAAAGCAACCTGCAGCCTAGCCTGTCTAGCTGTTAGATTTTCTTTCACTGCATCTCCCAACAAAATATGCAAACTGAGAAAACAGATATTTTGTCATATTTTTAAAATTTCATGGCTTTCAATTCCACTCCAGAATTCTTAAGAACTATGGTTTTAATGTTTGGGGCTTTTTTGTTAGTTTGTTTGGGTTTTTTGTTTAGTATTAGCCATTGGAAATACTGTTCTGATCAAGTCTTCCTAAACTAACCTCTGGATTATCAAGATATAAAATCCCAGGATGAGATCTGGGAAAATAAGGTAGATTATAGATAGATAATATATTTCTGAGGTTACATTGCCTGGCCCTCCCAAAAGCTTTTGCTGTGGAATGTGATTCATTGACTCCCTGCTGCAGTGGGTTTACAGTGCTTCAGGACTCTGCATGAGTTAATAAGGCCCGGCTTGTTTTAAGACATGTAGAAAGCTGGTTGGCTCCTAGCACAGCCTCATGCTGAAATATTTTTCCTCTTTAATGTGAAAGTACTTCAGTGAGAAGGAGCATGAACTATAAAAAAGGGCTGTACAAATGCCATGTATATAGAAATCATCTGCATAGTGACGGATGCCACAAAAGAACTGTGCAAAGGTCTGCACACAAACTATAAAGGAAAACATCCAGCACTCTCTGCTCATCCTAATTTGGCAAGATAATTTTGTATATATGTTAAAACCAAAAAGGGAAGGGAAGTGTGTAAGGGAGGAGAGTTCATTTTTGTGCACCCACGATGTTTTGGTCGGTGAGGCTGCAGAGATGTGGAGCACGGATATTTGTGACACTGGTGGCTGCTTGGTGTCCTTGGGCCACAGATGTGTGGTGTTGGTGTTGACATCCAATATGTCCAGCTATTGAGGCAGATGGTGAGCAGCAAAATATTTCCAAACTTTTGGAAATATACCGCCCCAGAGCCCAACAAGGGAGATAGCCAAAATTGGGAAATAATGTAATAGAGTATTTTATTTTTCACAAAAGACTTTAAGGCTGGGAAGGCTGCCATTTCTGAAAGGGTAGTTTGGCTGACTCCTCCATATTCTGCACAGCTTTACAACCACCCTTCATTTGCACCCCATTCCTATTTTAGACTGAAACAGAGGTTCGTACTTCATTTTATACACATATACACACACTCACAAGATAACAGCAAGTGATATTGAATTTGCAGACTTATTAATAGAAAACAACCCAGAATTTAGTTCAGTCTTTCTGCAGCAAAGGGCAGAAATCACTTTTTGCGTTGTGTGTGACATCCCAAAATGTCTGGCCTCTTTGAAGATGCATCTATACAGCCATGGGTCTATCTGTCCTCTCTCCAGCAGCAGAGGAGAAGACAGACAAAGGAAGCACAGTAAGAACCTTGATTTAACAAGACTTGAACATTTGTTTAAATTCATGTAACTATAGGGCAATCAGGAAGGTTCACTTACTGATAGGACCCTTGAGATGTGTGCGTTACTAGCAAACTTAGTATTAAACTTGTGCCTGAATTTTTTCAGGGCAAAATTTAATGCATATCAATGCATTTTTTTTCTTATTTTTGTAAGCAACAGCTTTTTGGGCTTTGTCTTTGGATTGGGGGTTGTGTGTGTGCACTATCCTTCCCTCTAAAGGATGTAATTATAATGCTACTAGCAGAAACTGAATTGCTCGTAGACTTTTTCCATAAAAACAACTTTTCCATTTTTAGCGTTATAGACTCACTTTGAGGCAAATTCTTTTGTGAAAGAAGAGGCCAGGTCTTTGTCTTATAAGTGAATAATGGAAAACAAATCATTGTTGCTATAATTTCTACTTGTTTCAGATTCATGAAATCCTGCAGTCAGGCAGGATGCAAAGGGAGCTCCAAGCAAAACAATTATGATAAACAGACTCAATGGGCTTGATACACTTGGCAGGGGCATTTGCTGAGCTCCATCCAGGGATACTGGAGGGTGAGGATAAGTAGCACCAGTGATCTAACACTAAGTTCATGTGCAAAATCTATTTGCCAGTTCTGCTTCCAAGATAAATCATGGATAAAGCACTCCAGATAATTTTTATGGTTTGTATTTTCCGAGGTCACTTTGGGCATAGTTTTAATACCAAAATTTGGGCAAATTGTCCATGATAGATTAACTCATCCCAATGTAGAAAACTTCCGCAGTCTAGTGAATGGTAACTAAAGGCTGTTTGCAACAAAAAGAGTTTAGAACAAGAAAATTGGGTAATTTTGTTAGAGTAGATCTAGACACACAAAGACTACGAAACAGAAGTTTAAATAATTTCTCTTCAGAGTGTCCATTTGTTCATATTCTTAGCAAAATACACCGAGACTGAGAACCATTGGTGAGGTGTGGCATGGGTCACACCAGTGTTTTTGGGCAGTGGTTTGTGAAGCCATAGGCAACAGCAAGAGGAAGCATGGTCAATCTGCAGGTCCATTTGTGGACCAAATGGCTGAGTGAATGTGGTATCAGTTTTTCCTGTCTGTATGGCTACCATGGCTGTACTAACTAACATACATATTACTGAATTTCTCTCCCAAGAACTCAGTACAGTATGGAAATAGCAGAATCTCTTCTTAATTAAAATGATGAAGTAAGGATGACCTAACTATTCACTCTGTACAGGATCATGCTTGAGATCCCCAGGTATTTCCAGGAGACGTTCATGATTACCTTCAGGAAAGGATGCTATGGGTCCAAGGGTCTAGTATAGGTCTCAGAGGCTATTTAGCTACTTTAAGACCATGCCAATGGTAACTGGCGTTACCTCTCAGGAGGGCTGCTAGCACTGAATGCTTCTGGTGACACATTTTTGGCACTAGGCTGGGAATCTGGTTTGGCGGGGTTTTACTAAAGGCAAGTGTTTAGTGCTGTTTAATCTGGGACTGCAGTGATGTTATTTAAGTTTTACAGACCTCTTTAAAAAAACCAAAACAAACTGCTATAGTAAATGTAAGCATACACATACTTGAGTTGTTAGTATGCATATGAACTATATTTAAACAGACAAATGCCTTCTCAGTACATCCTGATCGTTAAAACTTTGTCTGGAGCTCATTGACATACATGTAACTGGACTTCCTTGCCATTTGTGTCTGTGAAGGTGTCACTGATGTGAAAAGTGCTATTTAAATAAAATATATCATTTATCAAATTCCTGCTTTATGTACAAAGTGCCAGCAGGTCAAATCAATTTTCAGTTTGCAATGACTGTTCATTAGCTATTCATGCTACTCATTGTAATGGGCATAATGCTTTGCTTTAAAGGAAATTCTCATTCCAGTGCAGAGGGATTTACATGTGTACGGAAACTTCCAGTAACAGTTAATATGCAACTGCAGAAATCCCTCTGCACGGGGATGTGAGCCTTCACCATCTGGTCTGTCCTCTAATGATGAATCCAGTATCATCATATTCACAATCCACTTTTTAAAAAGTGAGGTACAAATCATTCAAATGCAGGTCTACCATCTCTTTTTCTGTAGAGAAACTTGCCTCTGCCTTGTTTACTGAGAGAAAGATACCCTGAACAGCACTGAGAGCTGCTATTTTTCCTTGGTGCTCTGATCCCAGAAGGCTCAAGAACTGGAGATGCAACCAACATTTCCAAATTTAAGCTCAGTGTCCCTCAAAAGTAGGGTATGAATATTCACAGCGCTGTGTGTTTATAAGTGTTACAAGCAGGGCTCTGCTAATGATGTGTATTTTTTTTCTGATGCTGTCGGCCTCATTTCCTCACTGAATTATAGAAACTGCTCTGTTTCGTTGTGATTCTGATGATAATATAAGTTTAATGGCTGATACGAAATGGGAAGAAAGAGGAGATTTTTTTCAGCTTCTGAAGCCTTATAGCCTAATATTGCTACCTGATGCCATGCAAGAAGCAAGGAACTAAGCGGTGTTGTTAAAGTGCCTGCTACTCTAACATATAGTGACAGAAATGCTTAAATATGTATGCACGCGTCAGAAAGAACCCGTTTCATTTTTACCTCTCGCTTGGGTTTTTATCAAGGGTGGCAAAATTGTCAGGAAGGAAGAATAGTGAAAAATGGAGCTGAAGCAGACGCAGATGTTTGTACAGCTCTCCCAGAGGTACTGCTCGCTTTGCTTCTCCACAGTGAGACAGCGCTGCACCGATGTGTGATTTCTTGGAGATGGAAGCATATTTTTAATGTGTTCATAGCTGTCTGAATGCTGTTATCTGTCATGCTGACAGAGACAGAGTGATCTACCAAAGCTGCAGTGAGTACCTTTCGAAGCACATCAGTCCTGTCCTACATAGTGTTGTGGCATTACAATAAGTGGGGTGCTTTCCCTCCCGCCTTGCAGTAGGTTTAAGAAATTTGAAGACAAGAAATGGAGATCAGGTGGCTCTGAGTTGCTTTAAACTTTCCATTTTGCTGTACATGCCGTGGGTCCCCACTGACCCTTGCCAAAAGCAAGAGCAGCAGTGCGTGCTCTCAGGAGCACGCTTTCAGGCTGGAGCAGTGGGGGTAGAAGAGGTAGATAGCAGATTGCATGCAAGGGAATGTGTTATTTCTCCTTTTTAATCTTCCTTTCTTTGCCCCATGTGTTCATCTTCAGAATCCAGAGGAAGCAAAAGTCGCCCATCCCTATGCCCTGTAGACACACAGTGGTGGATGCCCGGGGTCATCACACAGGACTTTGGGGGAGCAAAAGCAGTCAGATGACCAGCAAAGCTGCTCGGGTGAGTAAGGGCTCTGTACCCAAGTATGCCCATTACTTCTCCTAATTTCTGCCCCTCTGTCTGGTGGATAAGGACCACCCTGCCAGTTACCTCGCTTGGAAATTAAATATTCAAGCTAAGAATTTTCTAAGAGCGCTAAGGGATTTAGATGCACCCTTCGCATTAATTTTAATGGACAATACATCTAAATTACCTGCTGTGCTTGGGAAAGTCTCAGCCTGAGGTTTTATTTATTATTTATTGAATATTCTCTGAGTAAACAGAACTTATTAGCACAAAGATGATCTGGCAGGAAGAAGGGGCTTAAAAGGTACCTTATTATTCATGCAATTATACTGCGTCACTTGTTCTTTTTTATTATTGTTTGTATTACTGTAGCACCTTGAGCCCCACATCAGAGATGAAGGTCTTTCCATTTCAGCTTCTGTTTGAACACACATTAGGAGCCAAACCCCATCCTAAGAGCTTCCAATTTAAATGGATAAGGCAAAACAAACTGTGAGAGAAGCGAAGAAGTGTGCTTCCCCAAGGTCATACAATAGATTGTCAGGAGAAGCAAACCTAAAACCAAGATGTCTTGAACTCTTTGGCCAGTTTGACCCCACTGCTCCTCTTTTTCCTCAAGCAGCACAGCACATTATGCTAATTCCTGCTCTTTGATATTTATCTGATGGGTTTCATCAGTCCTAGTAAAATTATTCTCCTTTTTGTCTCCTCAGCAGAACTGTTTCCACCCTATCAGTTTCATTTTGACAGGCCTCACATTGCAGAGGAAGAAATATATATATAGTCACAACACAGAACTCCTCCGTTATTGGATTTCCTTAACTGGACCCAAGGAAACACAATGAAGCTCGGTGCTTTTATAAATCATAACCTCTGCAAAGAATCAAACAAAGAAAGAAAGCCCAAAATGCAGCACAGCAAACATGAAAATTTTATACAATCTGTATTCAGTTAGCAATTTAATTGCTTCCTTATCACTTGTGATGCTGATGTGGAGAGACTAGGTGTCATCTTTTCCTTCCTCATAAAACCGCGGTTGTTCTTACTGCATCCCTGTACAGACAATATTGTCCTCAATCAGGCAACGAAACTCTTGGGGGAGAGGCCATTAACTGAGACAGGAGGAATTGTTCCCCGTGTTCTCTTATGGGGCAGTCATGGAAGAAAAATAGTCATTCCTGAGGCTCTTGCCTACTGGCTCCTACCAAGAGAGTCTTAACCTCTTTACAGCTATGTGGATATATGCTGTACGTCAGGGTTTACTGCACCTCCGGTGCTCTGTGCAGAATATGTGCCCTGTCACGTTGTTGGCTACTTTTTGCAAATGAAGCCCTGCTGAGGATGGGGAGGTTCATCTCGACTCGCCCTGGATGTGGGCTTCATTCCCTTCCCACGCAGCAATTCGTCACATCCCCCTGCAACAGCGGAGGTCATGGGCTGGGCACATCTTGTGTCAGGAACAGAGCCAAAAAGCAGGCTCTGTGCATCTAAGCATGCAGGAACTTTTTTTTCGTGTACTTGTATTTATTCCTTCTTCTGCATTCAACACTGGAAATTTGACTGTATTCACACAGAAATGTGCTACAAAAGGTTACTTAGCTGCTGAAATGTTAATTGAGTAATGTCACCACATGGGTCAGGAGCCTTATGCACCTCATGTAAAGATGACTGCTCTCTTCTGTATGATACCCCTATACAAATAGGGGTTGCACATGGGTTTTTGCCTACTCACTGGATAAAGTACTGCAGGAAATAGAGATCTATGGAGAAATAATCTCTCTGTATAGTTTCTGATATGACACTAGTCTTCCAAGAGACAATTTTATATGAGCTCTGTCCAAGCCTTTCTCATGGTCACAAAGGACGTCTATATACCATTGTTTAGAAGTACTTCTTAGTACTGGGAATTTCTGTCTGAAATTCGTTGTGAGTTCACTGTCAGCAGGTATGGATTTTGAATTCATGTAGATGCGGCACTTAGAGATATGATTCAGTGGTGGACTTGAGAGCGTTGGGTTTACAGTTGGACTCAATGATCCTAAAGGTCTTTTCCAACCTAAATTGTATGACTCTATGATTCAATACAGGATGAGCTGCACACTGCCTTCCAGCTCCAGCACACTGGCCTTTGACCCATCCTTTTGCTACACGACTGAATGACGATTAAAAAGCTCTCTTCCCATCAGCCAGATTGGGGTATACTGCGTTTTCTGGGCTCTGTTGTTCTTTCTGATTGTACCTATTAAGACTAATGAATAATTATCTGTTGTAGAGGGCAGATGTAATTATTTTCACATCCTCATGCCAGAAACAAGTACACATCAACACTTTCATTGTTTCCTGCTGCCTTGTCTGCAGATTTTGGCTGGATGGTTGAGCACATCATTCTTTGCATATCATGGCTACAAATAGCTTTGTGTGTGTGTGTGTGTGCTAGTATGAGATTTGGTACTTGGGATTATTTTGTTCTGTACACACATCACCACGTATCCTCCTGTTTGAATATGTAGTCATGGGATGGCACTGCACAACCTTGTTTACATTTGCTCTGAGCATGTTGCATCTCTATAAGGAATGTAATGGGTGAGATGCAGTCCTCCTACCTCCTGTCTTGGGTGTTTATTTCTGAGAAGACAATGCACACTTACTTTCTTTTAATTTTAAGACAGGTGAATAATTTAGGGAAAGCCTCTTTACACATCAGTGTGAAGTTCCATGGACTGAGGAGTTAGATAGAAAAGCTGGAAGAGAAGGCAGGAGGGGAAAACATTGCTGAAGGAAACGGTAGCTTCAAGAGGTCCAGGCTCTTCCATCCCTTGGCAATGCAGGTTGTAACCCTGCTAAGCCATTCTTGAAACCCCTTTTTTTTAAGCAGAGGGCTGGGTGCATTTGAGCTGACCCCTAATGCCTCTACCCTGCAAGAGAAAGAAGAGCACAGGCTGCTATTTCTTTTCCTGAAGACACTGGAAATTCCCAGTGCTGCACTGCAGAAACTTAATAATATATTTCTAAATATCAGTCACTGAGATCTCATTAAAGTCATTCTTTCCCAGGTCTCCACCCCATCTTCTATCAGATAGTTATACCTTGAATTGAACAATTAATAAGTAATGGTCAGATCTGTACTGATCTCATAATACTCTGTAAACTTTCAAGGGCTATTTCAATATATATTTCAACAGGCCTATTTGGGAGAAGGTTTAGTCCTGCACAGAGACAGCTTTTTGATTTGTGCAGAGTCTTATCAGCAGGCAGTTAAATCAGGTCACCGATGGCAGGCAGGAGAATGAGGGGGGCTGAAACAGGTAATAATGGATCAAATCAAGTGGAGTCGATGTGAGCCCTTTGAAGAACAGTTACTGGATGAAATGGGGATCTGTCCCATACAGACCCCAGAAATTTGGCAGAGCTGTAAGTGTTTAAAAAACCTTCAGTACCTGCCCCTGGTCCAAGTCAGAGGAGACGTGCAGAAACATTTTGGAACCGAAGCTTTCTGAAAGGGAGAAGTCATGAGCTACTTAAATACTCAAAACTGTTATTCTGCCTTATCCTTCAATGGCTCAGAAAAGCAGAAATAACCTGAAAACCAAAGGCACAGCACTGGGGGCACAGCACTGGGTGCCCACCCCCATCTCCAGCTTGCCCTCCTGCCTTTGGCTCAGAGGCAGCCTGACTTTTAGCTCTGCTGCCAGTCCCCCTGCTTGGTGACTGAAACGATGCCCAAAAGCAGCTCCTAATCCTGAAACTTCTGAGTTCACTTATATTGCTTCTTCCAGCTACCCAGAATAAGTCCTCATTACTCCTGGGGCTGTTTCCATTCCCCAGGACTGTGACTGAACCCCACCATCCCTGCCAGCAATAGCTGTGCTCCTTCCAGGTCAGGCCTGGGGACACTGAGGAAGGAATCCTGAGACAACGCATCCTTCATGTGTTTGCTGCCTCACCCGCCTTTCTGCCCAGGTTTACACAGAGAGAGGGGCAAAATAATTACATTAATAGGCTTGCTCAACTTCTTCTTCTCCGAACAATATCTCAGTAAACAGGAAACCATCAGCACAAGGAACAAACAGGACAGCTTTATCCCACTGCAGTATTTTTGGCCATCCCCAGGAAGCACCCACGTCGCAGGGATGATCCTTTGGTAAAATAATAATGTTCGGTGTCATTTCTCTCATATGCCCTGCAGGAAGCAAGAGCAGGATTTGACTCAGATAAAAGACTCAAACGACCCTCATGAAAGCAGGAAACCATGCTAGCTTTCAGAGTATCAAAAGGATGGATAAAGTGCATGCCAATACACTAGGTTCATGTGCTTCACTATTTCTCTCTGACTTACAAATCACTTTTCAAGGAGTCTCTGGTATAGGGCAGAAATTACGGTGGGGTCATATAAGCCACCAATTACAAAACCTCTCTGAACTCCTGGGAGGAAGAAGCTCCTTCTTTTAAAATGTGCATGTTCGGGGTGTCCTGGGTGGAAGTCCCGCTTCACTTCACTACTCTGCAGTACATAGGAGGCAAAATAGTGCTTTGTGTGAAATGATTATTTTGGGGACTGTGTGTACAAGGGGATGACAATCCCCATATACTCTCTTTTTGAAAATGACCCTGTCCTGGTTTGTACATGCATATGTTTGCTGTTTCTGCCTTTTAAATGGAACAAAGGGGTGTCTGTGCTAAATCCAAATCTCACATCAAGCCTGACAGCAGGAGGCACATTTCAGTGATAAAGCAGCCAAACTAAATGGAGTTCTAAGGAGAATAGCCTGGGATTTGGATGAGAGTGGGACAAGACTCACTGCTGGGATGGCTGACCCACAGCATAAATTATGAAAGCAGTGCTTTTTCCCTACCATGCACTAGATCTTTCCTCCTGTCTATTGTGTCCACTGTTGTTCTCTTTATATCTTGTCTTGCCCTATATTTTTCCCCTTTTTCTAAAGCCTTGCTAAAAACAATATTCACAATTTTATAAGTATGACAGTTCCGCTGCAGCCGTTATCTCCCAAAATAAATTAGAAAAAAATCCCTTCCTTCTGTCACGCAGCAACTTCCAAACTGCTACTAGCAGCAGACAAAGTCCATAAATCATCCCTAAATTGCCTATCAGGCCACAGTTGGGCTTTTATCTACAAAATAAAGTAGGGCAAATATATAAGGACTATAAAGTTTAAGGACGTACTATTTACCATTGGTAATTAAAACCCAAGAGCTCTACAATAGGCACACTGTTACAGTGGACTCCAAGCTGATATAAATGGGCACAGCTCCATTAGCCACAATGAGGCAAATCACATTAATTGTAGCTGAAGATTTGTTCCTTGCACATCTTCTTTTGCTACCAAAAGACCAGGTGGTGTTTTCCTTGCTTGCATTGTACAGTCCCAAATTGATTTCAGTGGGACTATTTGAGTTGCAAGGTACTGCTCGGCTTGAGTAGGGATGGTTGTACTTGGCCTTTGGTGTGCAATAGATTTTTTTTTTAAGCCTATAAAAGCAGATATTTTCTTTTCATACTCTTTCCAAGGACTATAAAGTAAGTAGCTGTAACTCTTCACATCATTTGTCTTCCTCTTATTTTAATGGTAATGACAACAGATGGAAATAAACCTCATCATGGAATTATCTGGTGCACTTTGCTTCCTCAAGCATTCCTACCCCCAAAGGGGTTAAGGCAATGGGGTGATCCCTGTCCCTTCCTGGGACACATAGCGTGCTAATGTCAGATGTCTGAAGTCACACTACTCTGTCAGCTCTCTCCCTGTCAAGCAGGTGGTGAGTGAAAAGTTATTCAAGGATGGTGTTATGTACCCTTCATGAATTATGCATCTTAAACAAACTTACATGATCTGAAGCACTCAAGTGGAAGCCTTTTAGCTAGAAGCAGGCCACTGGAGAGCTTAGCTACAGATCTCCGATGATGGTTTGAAATAGCTTGCTGTAGTACATCTGCTCTCGTTCACTCTTTGACTCAATGGCCCATGCTTCGCTTCATTTGCTTGCTGTGGCTGCAATGGAGCTTCTGAAATCCCTGTAGGAAAGGCTCATCTTAAAACATCTTCAGTGGTTAAAAAGGCTGTGCTGCTTTCTGCTGGGGCTGTGTCTTTTGATGGGCTTGGGGGAAAGGTGCTACCTTGGTTTGGTTTTGTTTGGAAAGAGGGAGAAGGAAAGACAGCAACTTTGCCAAGGTCACTGTTTTTTTCCCGTTCATGAAAAGATAATGAATGTTGTTTTAATATTTGCTTTCAGTGAAAGGGAATCTTGCTGTGTCTTCATTGCAGCTACGACCTGGTTGAGGAAATGCATTAGTCACCGTGTCACCTATTTAGCTTGTGACTATATTACCTGGCACTGATTAATTGTTTCCTCTTCAGAATGTATTAATTGGGTGCAAAATGTGGCATTTCATCTCTGATCCTCTGATGATGTCAATCTGGTGGGAAGATGGGTGAACTGCCTACTTGTGTACAATAGACCATGTTCTTTCAGCACCTCAAGTAGAGAGAAAAATTAACTGTTATTTACAGAATTTAATTAAACTTCAGTAGTCTATGCTGGAAGAAGGCTGCTTTCTCTAGACACTAAGTTTCATTATGGATACACCACCAAATCTACACTGGATAGGGCTTTCTTCCACTAAAAGGCCCCTTAGCCTGATAGAAGGCATTTCATACAGAGCAGAAGAATACAAAGGAGGACATTATAGTACAGGTTATTACAGACTGATTTTGGGAGAGTCAGTTGCTTGGGATGCAGGCTGTGTTGATGGTGTTAATATCACAGCTGGCTACTCCTTTGGTTTATACATATTTCTTTGTCCCTCTGTGCAAAGAGCAACAACACCTACTAACTAAGGACACTGTCTACACAACCTTCTCCTGCTCCTATGCAACAACAGGCAATGGGAAGTTCGTTGCTGACCTTTTCTGAAGTAGGACCAAGCCCATAATCATTAAACCCACAGTGCCAACATGTAAGCTGCTGCCTCCAAAAGGAGCTTGAGGTGGGCTATACGTCCTCCTCACACCATAGTGTTAGATGGTGGGGATCTGGAGAGCAACTTGCAACCTGTCCAGTCCCAAGTGGCCAACTCACCCTGCTCCTGACCAATCCTGTGTGGCCAATTCACCCTGCTCCTGACCAATCCTGTGGCCAGATCACCCTGCTCCTGACCAGTCAGCTCCTGACCACCTTTTGCTATTTAAAGGCTGAAAAGGGCTGTGGCTACCTTCCCTCTGCTGTCAGGTGTCTCCTTTGGCCTGGTGTCTACATCTCTTGCTTGTTTCTTCTGGCCCTGCTTCTTCCTGGATGATGGAGCAAGAGACACGCTTGAGAAATGCAAGTTCTAATGTAAAAGGTCAGATTTTAATTTGTTTTAGTATTGTTGTGATTGAAGTTGCTTGGAGTCCACATGGCTTTCAGTTGTGGGTAATCAAAAACCCTTGAGAGATGGGTTACTTGTGGAGAGCAGCCATGAGCGAGCAAAGGCTGCATGTTGGAGATACGAGGCTTTGTGTGAACAGCATTGCATATGTTTGGGAATAGTTATACTGGTCAGGAAAACTCTGCTCTTGCATCGGTGCATTTGCGGAGCTGGTATTACCAGATCAAACTGTTTATCAGACTTTTGAAGCAGCATCATTTTGTGAACAAAATCCTCATGCAGTATTTTGAAACTAATGTGTAACTTTAAAAAATTCTCTTTCCAGCTAGTGCTATTACTTTTTTTTTTCTTTGTAAAACCACAGGGGGAAATTAATCCATTTTCTTTAATGGTTTGTAACGGGATGGGGTAATGGGGCTTTTCCACATTTCATGCAATGTCAAAGCTGCAGTTTGTATAAGTCTGCCAAAAACGCAAGAAGGAAGAGAAGAAAATCTGAGATGCTTCAGTGTAAAAAAGAAGAATTACTTGGTTAAAGTTGGCAAAACTTGTTGCTAAAACTTAGAAAATATTGGAATTTTTGTATGCCTAATTGTAGGGATGTAGTGTGCTCTGTATTGGGACTTCAGAATGAACAAGCAATGCTTGTAGATTCCTATAGAAAAGGCTTACGTTTGGAAAACCTGGTAAAGAAATGGGGTTTTGTATGAGTTTCTGCCCTGAGTACTGAGGGGCCAGTGGAGCAGTGAACAGCAAGACTGTCCTTTGAGGTGGGCTCTTATTTTCAAAGGCTGTTGCTACATCTGAGAAATTTTTAGGTTCTGAAACCAGGGAAACAAGGGTTTTGGAAAACAAAATTCACCTCTTATAATGCAAAGTTGCTGGATTGGATTTGTACTGTTTCCCCGTCATCCTCACCGTGATGTAGTAGTCAAAGGATGAAGTTTGCTCTTAAAAACTCACGTTTCCTATAAGAATCACAACTCATTCCCTGCCTGTGCACAGACTAGCAGACCTATTTTTGTCTTTAGAGTTGATGTGGTCATAAATATTTTCCCTGCAGGTAAAGAATTCTTGGAGTCAAGTTCCCTGTGGGTGCCACACCCTCAATTATGATAGGGACTTGCTGCATTTATGGTGTAATTAGCTTTTTTATTACTGCAGTTTTGGCTGAAGGACATAAAGAATTTGTTTAAGTGTTTATAATGAGTGTCCTGAGTAGCTGAGGAAATGCATCCTTTCAGTAGCTTTACTGTATATCCAGCCTATTTGCAAATATATTTCTGGAACTACAGCTTAATAAGAAACTTCAACAGCTTCAGCGCAAGTGAATGACATGAAGAGAATTTGGGTTACGAGAACCTAGATGCACCACTTTCCTCCATATTTCTAAAACAAATCTGAGACAGTCTAGCGAGCCAAGCAAGTGTTTAATTGCTGATGTGTCCTCAGGAGAAGAGGTACCCTTATTGACTGCAAATGTGGGTTTTTTTTAAGAAAACAGAAGAACAAAGGAGCTCGGTTTGACTCTGCAAGATCCCCCTTTAATCACTGCTTTGATCAGCCGTTTCCCCATGGAGCTCTCTCAGTGCTGGAAAACATCCTCCCTGGCACGCAAGCAGGCTCCTTTTGGACTGGAGCACCGTGATTCACCAGGCACCCTGCAGAGCAGCGACCTCTCGGGGGGTCCTCACTGCACCAGCTCTGCCCTTTGCCCACCCTCACTGCCACTTCTGAACTTTGTCACCCTCAGACAAGGACATCAAATCTATAAAATCTATATAAACCAAAGCAATCTGTTGTATTTGCCTGTAAGTAAACTCTGGAGGACTTCTGGACATGGATTTTTAGAAAGTCTGATTTTTCACAACTGTAGTTGTAGTAAAAATACAAATTAGAGATTTGGAAAGCAATTACTGCAATTTAAGGGTGCCAGTAAGTTGGCAGGTCTTTGCTTTCTTTGAGACCTATCTGCTATCCACATTATTGCATAGCATCATTATTTGAGGGAGGAGAAGAGGAAGAAATGGCACTGTTGGTCTCTTTTGAGTGCAAATTAGCCTTGATTTCCCGCACTGTTCACAGTTGTTCTGGTATGACATTTTACCTTGGACACTGTTCATATCTGCTTAGCACTGGACACTTATTAAAAGGTTAAAGTAATTTCTCCAGCTGCACCTTGACCAAATTCTGTTTGGAGTCTCCATGAGCCAAACTGTGGCCAGAGCCCCTGGTGGGAGGCTTGCACCCAGGTGGGAACCTCAGCAGACAATGACTTTGCTGAGACCAGAATTTGACCTTTTAGCTTTAGTCACATTCATTCTTATTTCATCCTGCTCCTTTCACCAGAGCCAGTTAAGGTGACATTAGAAAGACAACCTACAGCTAACCCATCACAGTAAATAAAGGGAAATTATAATTATAGAATGAAATCAAGTCCCAGTCGTGGCTAATCCTATCAGACAGAGTGGGTCTGTTCCTCCCATATCCCTTGGACATTCCTGAGAGTAAGCTTGCAATATTCTTCTAAGTGTTTAATAAAGGATTTTCTTTCAGATAAAATTCTAATTTAAAAGCAGATATTCCAGTTTTGTATGATAAATTGAAAAAAAGTGTATCCATAAGACCAAAAAATGATCCTTAATTGTCACAAAAGGGTTCAAATACATTTTTAAGCATATGTAATGTCCTTGATCCAACATGGAGCCACTCAGTCAAACCATTCCAAAGTATCTTTAAAACCAATTCGCTGAACTACATTAAATCTCTGAAAAAACAATCTTATACAGAATTAGACTGAATTTATTGAGTTTATCTTAATTTACTTTGGAAACAAAAATCAAATTACTGCTCTTTAGGTCATGAATAAGCATGCCTACGAAAAGGTAAATACAATTCAACAAAGTCATTTTACACTGGTGCCTAGTTTTAAATGGGATACGTTTCCCTACTTTTGCTATGGAGACAAGTTCTACACCAAGGTAAATTTGGAATAAATCAAAGCTTTTTACAGGACTTGAAAATTCAGCAAGGCAAACACAGAGCTGACCTGAGCAGGTGTTGTCTCCTGCAAGGGGCAGGAGGTTGCTCTGGATGACCTCTAGAAATCCCTCCCTCTCCAAATTACTGATGTGCACTAGCGTAACAGCCCACTGTGCTAGTTGTCCTCACTGACAACTTACTTTCAGAGCTGAATTTTTATAATGGGACTCTTTAAGCATGTTAATAGAAGTAGTGCTATATTTTTCAAGCTCCCAGATATTTTTTTTTAAATATAGAGACGGAAAACAGATAATTATGTGGGTAAAGTGGCATTTTATCATATGATGATAATATCTGAGCTAGGCTTTTAAAGCTCTGGACTTTGTTTTAAATTTAAGCAACATAAACTGTCAGAATAACTCTGCTTCAATATGTATAGGGTTAATGTTAAGGCCTTTGTTTGGCATATACAAACAAAACTGGAAAAATATGTCGATAAGAAGTTTTAAATGCCCTGGGGATAACACAGAGTCCATTTAAATCAATAGGAAAAAAGTCAAAAAATCTGTTTTTTAGAGGTTTTGGATTTACAAGAACCCTTAGGGAAGAATTTTTTTGTAGCACTTGTATTGCTGAATTACCCAGGAGCTTCATAAATCTCACCCTCTATCTCCGGTAAAAAGTCTCACAGATGCAGTCTGCTGGGTCTGATTTACTCGGCCAGGCAGGGTTTTACGTGGCTTTTTCAGCCAGGCATTTCCTAGGGATGGGGCTGAGCCCTCTCCTGTGTTTCACATGGTCCCCTGGAGGTGATGACTCTTAGTTGCTGCCTTCATCTCCTCTGTCTAAAAGCTTTATGCCTCTCCAGAGTAGCACCTGCTTACCTTTATCAGTCAGGGAAATAATTCTGATTACTTGAGGTAGAAACCTGGTTCCCATTCTCACAAACACAGAGATGCCCTTTGGTGTCAGCCCAGGCTAACTTTAAACTGTACAGAGACACTGCTTTCGTACTCACTGCAGCCACAGGGCTTGCTATTTAAATGTGAAATCATTTTGATCACAAAGCTGAATACAGTACTTAGTGTTTCACTGCAACACTTCATATGATCTTGAGAAAAATAACTAAATTGACTTCCAGGTCTTTCAGTTCTGTCTGCAAAATACTCTGAGTTCAAGTGTCAGATATTGGTTAGGATCAAAAAAGAATGAGGGAAAAATAAAACACAGAAAGAACATGGAAATATTTTGTTTTAAGTTATATATGACATTATTCATCTCTTTGCTCCTATGACTTCGCAGCTGGCTGCAATATCCAGTTTGGGATGGTGAGCAGTGCCTGCTGTGAGCACACAGAACAGGGCTTGAAGAAACCAGAGCAAACTTTCTATTGTAAACTGTGTCTCATCCTATAACCAGGACACAGATATTGAGCTTTAAGAAGTGACCTCTCTGAATCAGTACATGGAATAACTAACCAGGAAACCAAAGAGTACGTAACGTACTTTACTGAGCCGAAGATTACCCATATGTGCATCCTCAGAGCTTGTTTTGAACCAAGTCTTTCCCAATCTTCCCCTAGAAATATTGCTAAGTGGTGGCTGACCTGACTGAAATAGAACACGTGATTTTTACGAGCTGAGAAATTTTTAGATTAAGGAGAAATCTGTACTTATAATAGTCTCCCCAACAGACTCCATTTACTTCTGTCAGGGCATACAGCACCCATTTTTAGATGCATTGAGCTGATTTTCTATTTTTTAATTGCATCAGCAATATTTTATATGTGCTGAAGTGGTATTAAAATTTAAATTATTTCAGCAAGCTAATAATTTATTTTCTACCTGGCAGACAGACAGTCTCTGATGCATAAGAGTAGACAAGAAGAGTGAGAGATGGCGTACGAGATGTACTTGAAGACTAAAGCACCTTCCACAGTCCTGGAGGGTGAAGAACAGACACTTTGATATAGTCATTGCGGCTTATTGATCCTATTAACATTATCTTGTGGTAAAATCAATGCTGGAGTTTCAGTCTGGCAGGAGACATGTAAATGAGAAGATGAAAAAACATGGCAAGGCAAATGGTTTCCTGATGGAAAAACAGATATGAAAAGAAATAAGGGGAGGAAG
The DNA here is from genome assembly GCF_000695765.1 of Mesitornis unicolor. Classification (NCBI taxonomy): domain Eukaryota; kingdom Metazoa; phylum Chordata; class Aves; order Mesitornithiformes; family Mesitornithidae; genus Mesitornis; species Mesitornis unicolor. Next base: position 36,072 of record NW_010202901.1, on the reverse strand, counting down.
GTGTGTGTTAAGTTAAGATAGTACCTAGAGACAGGAGACTGAGTGCAGGACCTTGCCAAAAGCCATCCTCAGTGTTTGCTGCAGGATGTGGTCTCCTAAAAATCTCTTCACCAACTGGGACATGGCCTTGAGAGGTGTGAAGTGCTGACAGCTCCTGCTGCTTGGACAACCCCTGGTACCACGTAGTCCCTTCTTGTCTCAGATTCTGCACAAATGGGACCTTTCTGCAAGTTTTGCATGTGTCTATCCAGGGTCCGTTTGGGCCAGGCACCCAACAGCAGCCCATCCTGCCAACGGTAATTCAAAAATCAATATAAATCACTGTAGTGTTTTAACCATCTCACCAGTTTGTTAGGTGGGTTTTTCCCCCTTTGGTTGCCTTACACACTTATCTAGAGAACCAGGCTGAAACCCTAAGCACCTCTATTGCACCTGCAGTCCCATATTTAGGGTGATCTTAGCCCAGATTTGATGGCAAGAGGAGAAGGGGGACTGCTCAACCAAGCTATCTGGGGTTGGATGTACACCTTGCAACTGAAATGTGCTACGTGCCTCCCATTGAAGGCAGAAGCCACAGAGTATTGGGAAATCCCAAAGGTGTTGAACAGGAGAGACAGTAACGCAAAAGGAAAACCTCAGGAAAACTTTGCACTGCTTTTGAGGTGGTTTAAAGGGTTTTTAGACTCAGATTTTCGAGTGACTGAAACCAGCTCTGAGGCATTCACTCAAATCACAGCATTAACTTGGAATTAAATAGTTTTCACTCTTCTCTATTGCAAATACTGAATCTGAATTTGTGCAGTCATTTGGCTCAAGGGAGCTGCATTTTTTTAAAGGAACTGCACAAGATGTGCTCAAGAAATGAAACCCTGCTCAGTGCATGGGTCTCACTGGATGCTGAAATCTGCAGGTAGCTCTAATGGCATCTTTACCCTTGTGCATTGCTGCAGAAGGGCAGCATCACTCACAGATACCAATGAAGGCTCAAGCCTGCAGGCGGTGATGCTCCCAAGCTGACAGGGCCAAAATAAATCTGTGTTCTGCTGTAGCTGGGTCTGAACATCACAGAACATCAACATCCTCTTCATTTATTTGGAGCAAATGGTGGTTACTTTCTTTCAGAGGATTAGGGTTTTGTTCTTGTATCAGGAAATCCTCCTTTATAACAATGTGTTCTTAATGATCAATTAGTTTCCAAGCCACAATCCATATTGTGGAATGACAAATTAGAAATTTCAGGTGAGATAATTTCCCTCCTGTAGTACATTTAAATTAGTATGGCTTCATTTGCTTGGTAGCTTGATCAGAGCAGCTGCCTGTGCATGAGTGAATGTGTAGCTACATTGTTGTTTTTAAAGTTCATTTGATCTGTAAAATATGAACTTTCTTAGTTCTCTGCTCTGCTGGTTCAGCCAGGTTATTAATGAAAGGTAAAATAAAATTTTTGGCAGAAATTTCAGTGGTGACACATAAGTTGTATGTTAAATCCTGATCCCACCCAAACCCTCCTCAATACTTACCAAAGCATCACCTAAAACGTAGCCAAGGAAGAAGCCAGCAGCTGTACTGAGTATGATAAGTGTCCTGTCCCTCACTGCAACCAGCTGGTCAGGTCTAGGTCGTTATTCTCTATTCCCTTCGGCCATCCCTCTATTAAGATCTACACCAAACTGGCACCTGAACCATGAGGACAGAACCTCCCTATCACTGAGTGACTCTTTCCTGTTCCCCTTCTGAATCAATTTATATTTTTGCCCTTTACAGTATCTTTTTGGCAGGAACTTTTGCAGGGATGTTTTTTGAGACTACATTTCCTTTAGTTTATTTCATACCTGGTGCATTCATTGGGCTCTCCAGAGCTCCTGCTTTCATCAGAAACAGAGAATAACTGTTTCTGGTTTAGCTTTGGTTCACTCTTCATTGCAGGTCTAAGTTGTGTCCTCCCATAGTTACTGTATTTTTAATTTCAGGTACATAATTAGTGCTATCGGCCACTGCGCACCTCAGCCGCTCCTCACCAGGAGATGCTCCACTCCCTCCATCATCTTTGTGGCCCTGCTGGACTCTTTCAAGCAGTTCCTGTCCTTCTTGAACTGGGGGCCCAGAACTGGACAAAATATTGCAGATGTGGTCTGAGCAGGGCAGAGGGGAAGGAGAATCTCTCTGCCCTACAACCACCCCTTCTCATACACCCCAGGATGCCATTGGCCTTCTTGGCTCAAGGGCACATTGCTGGCTCATGGTCATCCTGCTGGCCACCAACACCCCCAGGTCCTTTCCAGCCACTCGTCCGCAAGCCTGTAGCGCTGCATGGGGTTATTGTGACTGAAGTGCAGGACCCTGCACTTGGCCTTGTTGAAGCTCACACAGTTGGCCTCAGGCCATGGATTCAGCCTGGCCAGGTCCCTCTGCAGAGCCTCCCTACCCTCAGGCAGATCAACACTCCCTCCCAACTGTGTGTCATCTGCGATCACAGTACAGGCAAAGGCAAAGCAGAAAGAGTTTGTGCTCAGTCCTGATGATCTGGGAGCCAACATTGTTCACTCTGTCCTCTGAAATTGTATTCAGACAGGATGAGACCATAGGCACATCTTTATGTTACAGCATCTTTCCAATAAAAAAAAAAACCCTAAACCCTACAATGACTAAACAAATAGATCAAGGCTCATTAGCAACTATAGACTCCATTGCCAGTTTAACAAGAGGAGCAATTTAATTGGGACCTAGACTGCTTTGTGTAGCTTCGTTAATGTAATTGAGTAATGCATATTGATTTTTCATGGGGCTCAAATCTTTTTCTTCATCTCATATAAGAAAACCTGTTAAGGAATTATTAATCACACTATAATTGCTTTAAGATCTATGCTCTAATTAAAACCATAAATTCTTTATTACATCTTTATTTTAATTAGACATCCAGAAAGACAATAATTTTTACAAGAAAACTCGTACAATAAAATTACCCCACTTAGCAATGCTTCAAAGAGCCTGTGCTTAGGACACGCAGACTCCAACAGGACTTCCTAAATGAAGACATGCATGATTCTAGTCATAATCAGAATTAAAGATGCCCTCTGCATGTAATTAAGTAACTTTACAATAAGATCATGTCTATGCAACAAAACTGGGTTCATCCACAGGAGTAAGACTTTACTTTCTCTTCTTGTTTTTCTTTCGTCTTTTAAAACTCTAGGATCGAAGAAGCATGTTCTGAAATTTTAAGAGTCTAATCAAAGGTTTAAAATATAATCCTACTGTAATGAAAATAAGCTTATTATCATAACCACCTTCTGGTATTTTCTTTTGGATGTCTTTGTTCCTGCTGCGCTAGGTACTTTTTACCTGGCAGGAGGAATTAAAAATAAGCATATTTCCTCATCTATGTCAAAGGACCTGATATTTCTCTCATTTAACCTACTGGGAAACCCAGTCCTGAAGAAAGGAGTCTAGCCTATGGTTTGTGTGGGTGTTTTTTAGTTTCATGAGCTGCAACTCCTATGGGTCTTTGTTACTAGAAATTAAAGATCCTTCAAAAACACAGTTCTTTTTTTTCAAGATTAAAATTATTCCTGTAATGTGAAACAACATCATGGTTTGCAATGTTAGCTAATCCAAAATTTGCTTGGTTTTAAGTTCAGAACTTTATCAGAAAGGTCAGTGTCGAATTGACTCAGGCTGAAATATTTCTTGGTATCTGGACATCATTGAGAGTTCGCCTTACCCCAGTTCAGGATAAAATGCCTCAATGCTCAAAATATTCACAGGGAAAACCTTGCAGCTTCCCCACTTGAAGGTGGGGTATGTGTCAGAAAAGTTTATCATTATTCTGTTACCTGCCCTTGCAGTAGGTACTTTATGGTCATAGTCTCATTGCAGCCAGGTAAGGAACCTGGGCCGGACAAAACACTTTTATCCCAGTTCATTCCTCATTGCAAGGCAGATTTTTCACCTGTGTGGGTGTGCAGAGCACCCGGTGTAAACTGCAGTAATATGCCCATAACAGAAATAAATGCCTGTATCCCATTTTCCTTGAAGAATCTGCAGTGTGTCTCCTTTCAAACCCCAGAACACCACTTCAGAGTGATGTTACTATTTAGCCTGACAAGGTCTGATTGAAAAGCCAGCTCATAGCCTAGCAGTTGGTAAATGGTAAAAAGATAGGTTTATTTGCCACTAACTCCTCCACTCATCACTGAAGGAAGTCAGTACACAGCCAATGCATTGCCTAGGCACATCACTTGTCAGATAATATCTTGATGGCCACTTGATGCTCATTCAAAATAGATGAAATAAGATGTTGTTGGAGGGGTTGTTATAGTGCAATTAGATTTGCATCTCTGGCTCAGCTGTGATCCTTACCTGCACTAAGCAGTGACTGCTCATCTGAGTGTTGCCATCAAGGTACCCAGGGTTTGCAGCTTCAAGCTGCTCTGATGTAGGCTGAAACAGAGAAGGAGAGACTTGCAAACATCCTGGTATTTTTTCTTCTCTCTTCTGCTTCTTTTTTTTAACACTGTCCACTCTTTTCTTGCATTTCTTATGGTTGTGCTCTTCTGTGGCTATTGCTTTACAGAATCACAGAATGTCAGGAGTTGGAAGGGACCTCGAAAGTTCATCCAGTTCAACCCTTGCCAGAGCAGGATCACCCAGACCAGGTCACACAGCTTTAATTTTACCTCTGCTTATTTATGGACTAGGCTACTGGTGGCTTCAACATCTCCAAGGCATGACAAATGCTGACACTGTATGGGAGCTCAGGGTTTAGGTGCCCAATTCTCGAAACATTGTCCCCATCTGGGACCTGATGCCAAACCCACTAGACCAGTCTGGACCAGGTCATGGGGAGCCTTTCCATTGGTTTCAGGGGGCTTTGAATCAGGATAACTTGATGCAGTGGAGGAGAAAGGGAGTTAAGTGTGAATGGAAATGTTTGAAAACTGTGGACATATTCCCTAGAACAGTCTGCTTTGGCAATGCATACCAGCCGGTCAGAAGGATGAGAGCACCAGCTTTCATCTAAGTGAGAATGAAATGAATGGGGGTGGAGGGATGCAGGAAAACCCATGCTTGAGATGCAGAGGGCTGCCTGCCGCAGATAGATTAGCAAATAGATCAAACAGCATTGCCAGCCGTGCACTCCTCTGCCTCAAACGTTTCACTTATTCGGCAGTCCTTGTGAAGTTCGCAAGATGTATCTGCCCTGGCTCACACTTTAGAGAGCGGGAACATGATGTTTTTTTCAGGCTGGAGTTCTGAGGCTTTGCTTTCCTGAGCTGCCTTTGCTCAACTCAGCAGGTTGGAACAACTCAGCAGGTCTTCTGTGGGAATTAAGCAAACAGGCTACAAGGCTGGGAGTACATTGTAAATGCTTGAGTTGAGCAGCTGAAGTAGGGAGTGAAGGGATATGCATCAGCAAGGACTCAATTTAAGGTATATGCTCTTCTGTGAGGAAGGGTTAGCTGCATTTCTGGTTTTATTGCTGCTACATAGGTAAGCTCAGGTAAAGCAGAATATATGGCACTGTTTGTACCTTGACTGGTCCCTTCGAACATCACCCAGCTTCAGTTATACTAGTAGGGCTTTTGCAGGTTTTGAACCTGGGGTTACTGAGATTTTCTCCCAAAAAATAGACAGAAGTGGCCAAGATTTACTTTAGAGATTAATAATGAGCAGAGCCAGAAGGCTGTTGGTAGAAAATATTAAGTATCATTAAATTATAGGTATATTAAAAGTTATTAAATAAATAGCAGTTAATTTCTAGACACCAAAATACGGTGAGCCACTTGTGTGAATTAATGTGATCAGTCTCTCTGAAAAGCATCCTCAAACATGGGAAACTTTGAGACACCTCTATCAGGAGAGCAGGTACCTATTTAGAGAATCACAGACTAGTTTGGGTCAGAAGGGACCTTAAAGACCATCTAGTCCAACCCAACGTAATGGAGGTAATAGAACTTCTTGCTACCCAAATAGAAATCAAATCAATAAATAGGCTTCCTATTTATTGAGGAAATGACATCATTTAATCTGTCAATACATTTCAGCAATAAATCAAAAGGGTGTTTTGACATCTCTGGCTTTTGAGCTCCACTAAATGCTTAAAACCTACCATTCATTTCATGGGAATCCCTGGGTGGATATCATACTCAAAGATTCAATATCTATTTATTTAAGAATCAAACAACATACATCAAAGAATTATTTACTCAGATAATTTGTATGTATTTAGTATCACTAAGTCACTGATCTTATTATAGATATAATCCGGTTTCTCCCTTTGAGAAGCAAATGACCTTTTTTTACTATTACAAATGTCAAGAAACGGTTATTCTCGATTTCTCACAAATGTGATGGAGGGAGATACCACATGACACTATGGAGCAGAAATCTAAAAAAGGAAATGCATAATAAGCCTATAGCCTATAGGGACACGAACCACGTACTCGCCCATATTTCTTGGGGACAGTGTGACAGGGCTGCAGAAAGAATAGACTGAAGACATTTTTCCTCTATTATTACAGTTCCTGTCTGCACCGTGGATCTTTATTGCACAGTCCTCGCTTGTTCTGCATTCAAAATGCCTCCACGGGTACGGATGCAAATTCCACACATTAGTACACTGACAGGTATTTAATATGAACAGAGAAAGCCAAGTGAAGATTGAAATCTTCAGTCCTTTAGACGTCCATGCAGCAGTGAAACTGCTAACTGTTATAAATGCCTATTGACAGTGCAGCTGAACTCCGGGTTCATAGCAGTAAAGAGGGAGGAATTTTATTGCTTCTGCAGTCTGAGAACACCCTGAAGGCTGCTTGTGATGGCAGAGTTTGGCTGTTACGGATTCGAAAAGCTGAGGAGCCTGTGCTCCACCCAGCTGCTGTTGGCAGCTCTGGTTCAGGTCCTGCCTGCTGGCCCTGCACTGGAGATAAATTGCAGACCATGGTGTGATTGCTCACACAGGGCAACTGGAGATCATTTTACCTGCCCGCTGCTTGTGCTGAGCTCGAGTGACAAGAAAATCAGGGTGGTAACCAGCAATTAAGTTGTATAGAAAGGTGCATTTCTTACTTCCCTACTATTGGGAGCCAAATCATGCCAGAGAGCTTTCACAGAATCACAGAATATGAGGAGTTGGAAGGGACCTCAAAAGATCATCCAGTCCAACACCTGCCAGAGCAGGATCACCTAGAGTAAATCACACAGGAATGTGTCCTTTACACCTGCCCTCCTCAACTGGGACATCTCTGCTTCCCTTCCCTAACTGCTACCTGGCAGTGTGCTTTTAGCTTCACCTCCCATCTAATCAGAGATCGAATCTGCCCCTCATTCTCTGTTTGCCCCTCCTGTGAGAGCAGGTGAGGTGATGAGTTTTGCTTTGGTGGTGTCTTGAGGGCAGTCAGGCTCCCTGGCAAAAGCTGCTGCGGTGCTGCCGGGGCAGAGCACCGGGTACCTGCAGGAAGGCTGTTTGCCTTTGGGACAAATCTGTCCAGCCTGCTACCTCCTGAGGGTGAAAAAGCTATTATAGCTGTCAAACCCCAGAAGTGAGTGTCTTGCTTGTTGACCAAGCCCTCAGCTGTCAGTTCTGTGGGACCCAAGACCCAGAACAAACCTTCAGCCCTACTACTCATGAGGATGGACCACTCTGCAAAGCCTGTGCAGTAGCCAAATGAAGAACACCCAGTAAAGACAATGAGAGGGAGAAGCAGCTACGGTTTAGAAAATGTTTTGTCCATCAGTCACCCCCAATTCTTCATCCAGAAAGATTAAAGGCTGTTTGTTTGCAGTTATGTGTAATGTCATGCTCTGTTTGTCATCTTAATAGCTCTCCTGGGATCATAAGACATGCCTAAATGCTACAGTGCCACCTTTCAGAAAACAGCCAGCTAAACCTAATTAATAGTGCACCCTAGTTAACACATGCAAACTTGGCATTATTAGTCTAATTAAAAGGATTTTAACAATCTGAGTTCTCTTCTTTCTCCCCCTCACATATTCCAACATGTGCAAGTCAAGTAAATTAAACCCATTAATCAGCATTGGTGCAAATGATATAGGTGCCTGTAACATGGGCTCATCTCTGAAGAGAGACGCTAACAGGCCTCATTAAGTTTAATTTCGCTCCTTAGCAAAGGATAATAAATACAAATTGTAACACCACAATAAAATATTTAATTATTCACGAGTTTGGTAAGAAACATAATTAGCTTACTGGTATGTGTCTTCATTTGGGTGATAATGGATCCAATTTAGAAGCTTAACCATTTCTGGATATGGGCTGAAAATGAGAGGTCTTCCAGGACTTTACTGCTAAAACATAAAGAGAATGAGCTCATTTCCACAGTCTCCATTACCTCCTGTGAAGAAGGCTGTGCGGACATCCCCTGTGGCCTAACAACAGACCCCATGTACCCAGCCTCAACAGGCTCAGGCTGATCTCTCCAGTCTTGTGGGGATATGGGAAACTGAGGGTTGATGGCATTTCCAGAAATGATACTAAAGCAATCCCAAAGAACAAAAAGTTAATGTTTTAAGATTAATATTGGTGGATTTATTTGCTGCATAAAGACTTTGCTTTGAGTATTGCAGCAGATTTGAAACTTGGGGTTTTCCATTCAGCTGCAAAGATGAGCCAGAGCTGGGGCAGACCTGCCAGAGCACCACGAGTGGTTTAGGCCATGTCCCATTTGCAAAGGGGATGGACTGCATGGAGGGCAGGTTTACCCACCCCACTCCCCTCCCTCAGCCCATCTCTGTCCCTCGACACAAGCCTGGCCATAACAGCTATGGAGGTCCCAGGAGGTGCTGGTGGATGGGCCTGTGTCTGGCAGAGGTGGTGCTGCTGCAGCTCAGGGGTGCAGGAGTTAACCCGGTGCGCTGCTTGGCACAGGCAATTTAGCGGCTGCTGTTTGCTTTTATGGGATCCTAATTTTATTTATTTTATGTTCTCCTTATTGCACATATTTAGGTGACAGATGTGTACGTTCCTTAATCTCTTCCTCATTACCCTATGAAACTGTAGCTGCGTTTTTGACAGTTTTCAGACGAAGATAAAAGAGGAGAGGAAAACTTCAAACATATGGAAATTCGCAGAGACCGTGGACTGACTCCTGGTGGGGAGATCACTGAACGTGTAGTTATAGGAATTAGTTAAGACTGGTGGCCTTTGAGTTCGTGGCATCTGAATGCAGATGTAAGGGAAGAATTGCTCAAGCAGCCATGATCCCAGCTTTCAAATTCGCATCATATAGCAGCAAAGGGAGCTTACGAGTGGATTAGTGCTCTCAACAGATTAATTCAAAATAGTGTTGCCAATGCACTTGCCATGCACCTCTGCACTGTAACCTTTGCTAAGGGGAAAAAGAAAATCAAAACAAAAAAACAGGAAAATCTAGGATGTCTCAGCACCTACATGATGCAAATTGTATGATTCAAGTTTAATTTGTAAGCTAATTAACAGTGGTCAGATTGATTTGTTTGGCAGAATATAGTCTCTTACCTCAAAGGGAATGGGAGCTTCTTGTCAAATTTAAGAACAAGGCATTGTATTTTTGCTTAGTTTGAACTATTTGGCATTATTTGCCATACCCATTTTACCTATCGTGATGTCCCTTTCACCATTTCCCATTTCTAAATAGATTTTAAAAGAATCCTCTAAAACATGAATTATGTCATCTTTCTGAAGAAGGCATTCGAATTAGTGCGAGAGAGTGAGAATATGAATTTGCAATCAACATTATAAATGCAGGGTGAGTGTTATTTCTTCCTCCACTAATTCTTCTGAGCAAGAGTTACTGTCTTGGTGAGGGTTTTTTTTTTTAAATAAATTAAATATAACATGAACTAGATAGTTGTTCACATGGAGCTAGAGCTGGAAAGGCTCATTAATCACTGGTTTAAATCCCACAGTATCCAGTCAGCCTAATTAATGATTCAGTGCTGAACTTTACTCTGGCAGTGGCAGCAGAACCGAGCCATTCCCCATCCTGCCTGATGGGGACTGAGTAAATCTGAGGAAATGAACCAGCCCTTTGGGTAACGCTGCACCTCTCTGGGGTGAGCTGCACCCCCAGTCACTCCTCCTCAAACAGCAATGGGCTCCCATATGAGGTGTGAGAGATTTAAAATGAACCTACAGGCAATGCTAGGGCAAGGGAGAATGCTAATATCTGTCTCCAGCAGGTGCTGCAGTGACTATTTAGGTAAAATGGAGCGTATTTACAGGGGATGAGGGTTTCCAGCCCTCTGGGTTCCTGATAACCCACTGGCTAATGTGCTCCTTTTGGCAGAGATGCAGGACTCCTTTTTTAAGCCGTGTCTATGCACAGTACCTGGGGTCTCCTCTAAATCCTTTCTGGAGTCCTGATACTTTGTGCACAGGAACAACGCAGCTTTTGTGCAAGCCAGTGCATAATTAAAGGCTGCAGAATTGTAATAGGAAAATAATAGATCATAATTCTATTATTCAAACAAATTCACCTGCTCTTTAGGGCTACATTAGCTCTGTTTTTCATTTATCAGTGTTTCTAAGGCAAATTTTTCACACTATTTCAATGCTTTTTCACTGTAATGTTTTAGCATGTGGATGCTTTGCATTCCTCACAGATGCCAAGGAAAGGACATTGTCTTTCGGTTTTGTTGTAGGTGCTTTGTTTATTACATGTTGGCAGGAAACTCCACTAGGAAAGGGCTTAGTGGTGCCTTAGAGAGCAAGAGACACACTCAGGCCCCAGGTTAGCAACAAATCACAAACTTCTTTGCCTTGCTGCAGCCCTGCTGCCTGGACATTAATGAATTTGATGGCCCTGAAGGGGTGAAGTTTGCTGACTTCAGGGACAGTAGGGGTTTTTGGGCTCCTTTTTGGTTTTGTTACGGGCAAATTCTTACAGGACAAAGTTAGCTTGAGCATAGTCTCAGTGCATGGAAAATCTGCAGAGAATGGGGTTTGCAGTTGCACCATTGGTTTGGGCTTAATGTTTTTGTCAGCTGTTGTTATAATTAACTTAACCATGAGCGCTCTTAGGGCTCTTGCCTAATTTTCAGTGCAGAATCAGGGTTTTTGCAGCAGCAAATAATTTTTATTCTTGTTGATTTTTAGCCCGGCTTGTGGGAGCTGGGAAATTTTAGCATATGTAATTTGAATTATTTCATGAAACATTTAACAAGGGCCTATTCTATTCTTCACTAAGGCAAGTTGATATAAGAAGGACGATGTTATGGTTAATGTAAATCATAATTATTACCAGGTGCATCACTGAACTGGGAAATTGTGCTAAAAATGTAAGTTTTGCTCCATTTCATATTGAAAAATTGCTTCGCAGCCTGACAGCCATTAATCTCAGTTACAGGAATGTTATTCTTTATTTTGGTAAATTACAGCGCTAAGACATAACAAGGCATAAATTACCAGTCCACTTCACTGAGCTGGGCTGGGCTCAAACAACCCCTGATGGTGAGGACCACCAAGCCACCCACACCCCACACCCTCAGCCCAGTGGCAGCCACCCTGGGGGACACTCCAGGTCCCCACAGAACCAAGCCTTCAGCAACTCCTTTCCCTGAAACTTGTTCTTTAGACACGGCTAAAATGGGTGGTTGTAACAGTGCTCAGCATCTTCACAGCTCCAACGTGGCTGTACCCTGGAGTGGTTTGTGCAATGAGTGCTTTCAATATGCTGGCATTGCTAAATCCTCTGTAAACAAGGATGGATTGGCTATTGCAAGGCATAAGTTTGAGGTATTTTCAGAGTTCCAATAAAGCTTTTCTAGAAGTGAGTAGCTCTGTGTTTGGCTTGGCAGAAGGGGAAGTGCCATGGCAAGCAGGACCCTTAAGAGTCTCCTAACAGGGAGAGCACTCATACAAATGAATGTTTATTATAAAATACCTCCTCAGAGCAAGTTGCTGCTCTTCTCAGTTTATGCCATAGCATTAGAGGTATAGAGTCCTAGTTGGTTTTGTGTTATAAGCAGAAGCAGCAACTAAACATGAGCTTCCTACCACCGAATTATTCAATAAAAGGGTGTAGGTTTTTGAGCTGATTCTCCACTAGGCTTTTCACGTGCTTCCAGTGAAGTAGTTTTGGTTGGTCCTACTCAATTTACTGTGAAGCCAACTTCCAGGCTACTGGCTCCATGAATGATACGAGATTCAGAATGTTCTTTAATTTTGATAGATATATCTTTCTGCATATAAATGAAACCTCTTCTCATTCTCTCCAACACCTTCAGCAGCTATTCCAAATCAGTGCCATCATTGCAACTCTTCACAATAGTGTTTTAAAAAGCATCGTAGGGTTGTTCATCAGCACATCAATCACCTGCCATGCAAAGGTTAAGTCTAAGTGGGCGAATCTCAGGTTCTCTCCATGAAGTGGCTGTATCTCCCAGTTTGTTGAAGCTCAGCTCTTTGTACTCAAATCACTCTCCAAAAGCCCTAAAGGCCCCTCCAAAGCTGCTTTTTGATTGTGCAAGCAATACTTCTCAGAAGACTCTTTATTAAATCCACCCTCCACTTCATCTTTGACAATTTCCCAAGATGGGACGAACAGTTTTGACAACATAACTGAGGGATAGACCAGAGTGGAGTCTGTGTCCGCCTTTAGAGACCATTTTTAATTCCCATTATGTCATCCTCGGGCTGCTGTGAAGAGGGGCTGGAGTGGACACGTCTGCGCCTTGGCATCTCTGGTCTCTTCACTTTCAAAAAGCAATATTGCAAATGTTAGAAGTGCAGAGTGAGGCTGAAGTGCAACCTGTGAAAATGATGATAACAGCAAATGGGAAGCCATTTAACACTAGATGTATTGGTTAGCTTGACAGCACTCTGAGACTTTTGCCAGACCCGAAATGTATGTCTTGATCGTGCAGACTCGGCAGAAAGGACCCGAGCCAGCTGAATCACCACGCTCGTGTTCAAAGAAATTGCAGCAACAGATGCAAGTCGTGTTGCACTTTGGGGTTTGCTAGAAGCATGTGAGCAATATTGAGCTGCCCTTTACCTGAGCAAGGCAAGTAATGAAATTAAATGCATTTTCCTAAAGTTGGTGACTCAGCCCAAATGATGCTCATGGGCTCCTTAGTAACTTACCTGCTCAAATTTGATTTGCATAGGGATGCAATTCTGTGCAGCTACCTTCAAATTATTGCTAAAAAATTATTGGCATTTTCCACACTTTAACATCTGGTATATTATTATATAGAAGTTGTATTGCTCTTGGAAAAATATTGAAATGAAGGGCATTTTAGTAGGACTGTTACCATTTGATGCCAGAGAATGCTGCACAACATACATTTCTCTGTGCCATTTTCCAGGCTCTTAAAAGAAATCCTGTGTCTCAGCCAGAAAGAACAGATGTGAGACCATTGCAAAATGGTTGCCAAGCATTATGAATTAACTCTGCTGGTCAGACGTTCAACACCCCCGGTTGATTTTTACGCTAATCTAAGAGAAGAATAAATCAGTCATTAGCCAGGCTCAAGATATCTAGGTAGACCATAGGAAGCCTCTTGATTGATATGCACATCCTCACCTAGATGATGGTTAGCTCTGCAATTCATGGTTAAACTGAAGGCAGAAAGAATTGCTTTTTAATAACCTTGATAATAACCCTTCTGATAGCACCATTTAGGCGTCATTATTGAATAATAGCCTGTGCATGTCATCAAGGCAGTCTGACATTAGAACAGAAAATACACAAATATCCTGGTCGTGCCACTGATCAAAGCAAGAGACAAATCCTCTTCTGGAGCAAATTAACATCGTTTCCTTGATCTTAACAGAATGGAGTAGAATTTCTAAACAGACAGCAAACCAAAATGATGGTTGAAATTTTGTTGCAGTGTGTATAAGATTTTATCCATATTAGATTCTTTAAAAGCCCTTAACTGCCCTTCTGCTGCCATTCTGGCATTGAGCAGCATCTAATCTCATGCTCAGTGGGTTTGTGATAGACTTAAAGCTGCAGAGTGATGCAGATGGGTGGACACGACAGCCAGGAGGGACCTGGGCCGTTGCAGACCACAGAGGTGTGGGGAGATGATCAGGGCTGCTATGGGGTGGTAAACTAAAACTGTAGGTCTCAAGGTTTGCAGCCATTTGTCACACTGCTGTTGTGGCAAAGGAAAGCAAGCCCAGAGAGACTGTTGGTGCACACAGAGAAAAATGAATGAGGACTATTCTTGCATCACTCAGAACACCTTATAGAGGTAGATGTGCCCATTACCAGAATATGCTGCTGTCAGCTCAGCAGTAAAACCAGAGGGAATTACATCAACTGTCAGTGTCTGGTCCATGTCATACTGCATCTGAGCTTGCTCCGAACACCGAAATATCTCTGCTGATTCAAGGGGGAACAAGACTGGGTCCAGCATGGAGTAGCTGATACTCCTTGCACAGTTAGCATAAGTTCAGCCATGCATGGCATGTGAAATACCCATTTCATGGAGGCTCTTTTGTTTGTTTTTTCCTCCATTAAACTGATTACTAGCTAATCGTTTTGTATAAAATAACACAATATGACATTATTATATCTGATCTGTGCAAGCCCTTTATGTATAAGCGACTTAGTTTAATTTCATTTACAATAAACAATTAACAAACAAAACTGGCATTAATGAAAGCAAAAGGGAAGGCAATTAAATGTTGCCCATGTTCAAGACAGTGTTAAATGCTGTAAGTTTTATTTAAATTTTCAGCTCTGATGACATGAAGCTAGGAGGAATCTTCATGCTCTTCAGCAAAGAGAACTAAAATTATATGATCGCATTATTGGCTGTTTCTGTCAAGTTAACACTCCATGATCCCTGTCGAGGTCCTTTCCTTTTTATTTTTGTGTTAATACTGCATTTATTACGGTATCAGCTCTCTGTGTGTGCACCCATTCCCCCGGATGGCCTCTCCATGAAGCATTTACTGGCTGGGCAGTAAGGAGAGACCTGGGTGCACAGTACAAATCAATGAGAGAAGAGACTGAAGTAGAAAATAGAACTATAAATGTGTGTGGGTATGGTGGTGTGCCTGCTTTTCCATGATCAGTATTGTCCTCCAGTTCCAAACAGGGAAGCTGAGGGAGGAGGAGGAGGAGAGGCGATATGCACCTACAACCAAGGTCTTTCTCTTGGGTCTCTCATACACCCATGGACCACTCTGTCCAGGCTGGGCAGCAGATGGCAAGCAAGGTCAAAGAGGTGGTGATGGAAAGAGGAGAACAGTCAAAACACTTTATCTCTTCCAGATGTATTTATAGCAAGAGATATTTTTCTTAATTTAGAAAATGAGAGACGTATTTGCTCTAAGTTTTGTCCCCTGAGTTGTTCCTTGCAGGCACGCTGTAGAGCTAAGATGACAAAGCAATACTGCAGAGGAACCTGACTTTGTGAAGGAGGATTTGAAAGAGCATTTGCAGGGTAAACATTTCTTATTGTCCTCATTCAGAAAGCTCTGGCTCTGTTAAGGACAGATAGTAACAATTTTTCTTGAGCTAAGTCTTTCACAACTTGCTGTAGTCTGGTGCTTTGCAAACGCCAGTGAAAACTCCTTAAAGAATCAAATCCCAGCCCAGCTAAGTCAGAGAGGTAAACTGAAATGTGCCTATAAATCACCGCATGCTTTCATAGCTCCATTCATATGTGACCAATATGTTAGAGCCCCTATATTAAGCAATAGAGCTGTGTCAGACAGCTCCGTGGACAATTCTGTATCAGCTGCCAGGAAAATACGATTCATCTGAAAGCTTTGCATACAGAAAAACTTATGCTGACTCCCAGGTGCCTTTTTTCCACATCTACTACTTATGGCAGAAAGGAATATTAGAGCTGACAAGCCAATCAGCCGTCAATTAGCTGGCTGATGTGCCCAATGCTAAACGCCATGCAGTCAAACAAATTGTCACTGTCCTGGAACCAGGAGTTGAGTTTTAGCACACACCTTCCTGCTCTGCTGCTTTTTAAGTGGGTGTAAGGATTTGTCTAGGAGTAGAAACAAATTTTGGTAAAGAAGGGTCCCCCCTGGGTTTTGTACTTGCAGTGACCCCTCAGCCTTGAGTTTGGGTGGATTTAGGAGGTTTTTGCTTCTCTTTAAGATTTACTTTGCCAAACTTCAAAACCCATGGCAACAAGAATGATGATGACTTCAGAATAAAATCATCACTGATCACGGGGTTGGGGTATTTTGGTCTATTTACATTACCTCTAGTATGACCCTGTTTACAATTACATTTATTCCCAACACTTTTGAGGCAAACTGACACACTTAGTTTGCTGTAAAATAATTAAGTTGTTAGCTTTTTTTACTAAATAGAGTACCATGAGTTCTTTATTTGCCTCCTCCTTCTGTGAATATAGGATCACAGAATCATTTAAGTTGGAAAAGACCTCTAAGATCATCAGCTCCAACCATTAACCTAATGCTGCCAAGTCCACCACTGAACCATGTCCCAAAGTGCCTCATCTGCTCACCTTTTAAATACATCCAGGGATGGTGACTCCACCACTTCCCTGGGCAACCTGTTCCAATGCTTGAAAATCCTTTCAGTGAAGACGTTTTTCCTAATATGCAACCTAAACCTCCCCTGGTACAACTTGAGACAGTTTACTCTTGTCCTACTGCTTGTTCCTTGGCAGAAGAGCCCAACCCCTACCTGGCCACAACCTCTTTTCAGGTAGTTGTGGAGAACAATAAGGTCTCTGTTAAAACACGGGCAGATCTCCTTCTCATGCATTGGTTATATGTTACAGATTTCTTATTCCCTATAGCAATGG
This sequence comes from Mesitornis unicolor, assembly GCF_000695765.1. Classification (NCBI taxonomy): domain Eukaryota; kingdom Metazoa; phylum Chordata; class Aves; order Mesitornithiformes; family Mesitornithidae; genus Mesitornis; species Mesitornis unicolor. Next base: position 19,317 of record NW_010202901.1, on the reverse strand, counting down.
TTGTTTATTCAGTTACTCTGTGGAAGGAAAAGGGATGCAAACTTGCATATTAGTATTATGGTACCTAAATATGCTTCTTTCTTGTTCTCTCTCTGTCAACAGAAGCTGAATTCTAATTTGCAAGCATCATGCCTTCAGAAAGCCATAGGATACCCATTTATCTGTGTGCTGGCACTGTTTAATGTCTGAAATAGTTTTTCTCCTTCTCTAGGACTTGTTCCCCTTACATAATGAGGTTTAAAATTTTCCAGTAGTTTAAATCAGTATCTGCAGCAGTAATTTTTTTTTTCCACATTTCCTTAAGTTTCTCTTTAAAGGTGAAGACAAAAAATAATCCTTCTCAGCAGGGGCGGAGCTCTTCTTTCATTTACTAGTGTGATGGCTTTTTGATGCTGATAGAGGACATTTATCCTGAAGGTCAAGGGAGGGGAAATTCTCACTCCATAACTGTATTCCCCTGGCATGTCCATGGGTCTGTGCCTCAGCTTTTCCTCCCTTTTTGTACTGTTTGATGGGGCTGTTTAGCAAAACAGTTGTGAACCACCTCCAGCGACTGTGTGTCCTGACAGGGCTCATAGGAGCCTGGGAGAATATCCTGCACTTCTCTTTCCGATGGATGCTTGGAAGCACTTCTTGGATATAACTGCACGACAGCATAAACAACCGCCTGGCTGTTTTGTAGGGAGCAGTTAATGAGGGTGTTGTGTACAAGTGGAGGAGCCTTTGACATAGTTCAAGTGGGATGTTGTTTTCTGTTGGAGTGGAGTGTAATTTTTATTTGAAGAGCGATTGGAGAGGAGCTGAAGTAAGAGGGTGCTTGATTTCCTGGGTTGGTCACAATCCATGATGCATTCATTGCCTTCTGCAAATATTTGTATTCATACTTACCCATTTCTTACTTCCACCTTAATGTGACAGGTATGAATCTTTTGTGTTTGAGGAGGTAGAGGGACCTCAAATGTGCCAGCATTGGTGTTGCAGGAAGGCAAAGGAGGTAGGAAATATGGAGGATGAAAGCAGGGACAAGAGGAGCTACTGTACAGGCAGGATGTCTTCCTCCTTTTCCAGCTGTGACATGACGTAAAGAAAACATAAAGGATACTCTGGATGAATAATTTAAGGGGAAACAAGAGGTATAAAATTGGTGAGCTGTGAATGTGCAGCCAAGACAGCGACTTGAAGCTGTGTCTGTGCATCATTTTCAAGGCAATATTGGATTTTAAACTCTTATCTCCAGATGTTAATCCTTAATGGGAGCAAAGCTAGAGCTTGGCTTCCACAGCTCAATTTGTAAAATAGCGGCCACATGTTCCCTTCATCTCCCCATTGATTTTATCACATAAAATGCAAAATTGCAATTTCCTCTGCTTAATTTTCCTCCTGTACAGTCTTCTCATTTAAAAGAATTATCATCCAAAAACCCATTAAGCGATGTTTTTGTCTCTTATTACAGGAATATCCAGGTTTATTGCAAAGGGTTAGAATTTTCAGAAAGTTGAGCTCTAACTCTGTACTAATTCATTCTGAATCCAAATTATTGACCCGCTTTGACTTCTAGAGGCCATATCCTTACCTGGCAGGGACTTGTCCAAGCCTTAGTACACACTGCGGCTGTCATGGTATTTGCCAGCCATCCATGCATCCTGCTCTGCTGTTGTAGGTAGCAGAAGATAACTGTTCTACTTGTAGTTGTTACAACTGGTTTTGCACATAGTCAAATGCACAAAGCAAAATTTGCTTTTTATTTCCATGCTTCCATTTTTGAATGAGGATTTTCAAGTTTCCATTAATCTGTGAATGTAAAGGTGTCTATTTTGAACCCCACAAGAAGGAATACCTGAAGCTCAGCTCCTCATTTGTCTGTGTGTACCTGGGAGAAAATCACTCCTCTGTCACAGGGGCAGCTGTTGAACTGGAAGGAAAGAGGGTTAATAAAAAGGGGTACACAAGAAGTTTGGAGAGGATGGGCAAAGCCATGGCAACATTCAATTGGAAATGGTTTAGAATTGATCCACAGTCTCAAGCTTTGGGACTGGAAGGAAGGGCAGTTGGAAGAAGCTGGTGAACAGTTAATACTGACAATATCAGTGACAAGGTAACAGCAGTGTGATGGGAGCTTTGCCATACGTGAGCTTGCTGGCTCATCGCAGCACAGCGCGCTGCTCGCCATGTGCCAGACGGGACATCTGCTCTGCTTGGAGGGGAAGCAGAAGCCTCTCGCTCTCACCCTTTGTGCTTGGGATTCCTTTAGGTAAGATCTGTCTTCTCCCAGTTTCTCCAGGGCCTGTGGAAACTGCAGAGAACACAGAGTGAGACACATCTGGAGCAATGCAGCAGCTGGGAAATGCCGAATGCTGCAGGGGATGGTGGTATCATGTGGATGACTGTGACCTTTTCAGTATTCCAGATTTTGATTGATTGGCCATTTCCCCTCTTTCCCAGGCTGTAAACAGAAGAGCAGTGAAATAGGTGGCCAAAATAAACACTAAGTTACGTAGGCTAACGCAAATTTACATTGAATTTATGACAGAGAAAATTTTGCTACCTCATTCCACACATAAAAAATATAAAGAGAACAGAAAGTGACACGAAATCAATCCATTTCTATGACAAAGCTCATTACGAGAAGAGAAAATATAGTCCCATATTAATTTGTTCTCATTACTGTTACAAGATTGATCATGCCAGGTGCAATGTGCAAGAGATGAAAGGAAAAATTTCCTTGCCCTTACCTTAAAAAAAAATCAAACAAACAAAATAAGCCAAATTAGCCTCATCATGTTCAGTGAGGATACATTTGCCAAGCCTCACAAGGGGTAGGATTAGCTTAAAAAGTATGACTTTGAAGAGCCCTTCCATGCTGGATGCTCTGGGACCAGGGCAGGTAGCCCTCCCCCAGCTGTCGCTCTCAACCAGCTCTTTCCTCAGCACCGGGGGTGGAAGATGTGACTTGAGGGCTTGACAGGATGAAGGAAACCACTTTGGGTGTATCACATCATACCCCTTCTAAAGGGTGGCACTAATTGTGTCACAGATACTAAAATGCATGAAGTTTTTTAATACTGATGAACAAGTAATTTTAGAGCAGATAATGGTTCCTTTTTTGTGTGTTACTGCATTTGTTCTGAAATGCTCATTGGATGTGGGATGTAGAGATTACCTGTTTTCTAGAAATTTACTGTAAATGTTGGGAATCTATAGAGGGCAGTGAATATTTCAAGGGTGCTAATTATTTGGCTTGCAAATACACTAGGAAACTTTAAACTGGAGGAGCTGCTTGGCAAAGCACAGAGCTTTGTAGCTCCAGCTAAAACCCTAATCCTGCTCCCATTGACATAGTCACAGGTCAGACTCCGATTGAAACAGCCATGAAAATAAGTGTAAATAACGTTCCTTTGCAGCAAGAACCAACCCAGACTCCCAGATACAAATAACACGGTTGCTCAAGTGCCCCTTCAACCGACTGACTCCAAATGCACCACAGACCAAGATCCTCTGGGCTGCTTTTATCAGTGGTGGAGGAGTTAGGACTGGTCCTTCCAATGTGTCTCCAGTAGCTTGTTAGGAGCCACCATCCTTCTGGAGGAGGAGCAGAGCTATGAGATGGAAAGGCTGATGCACGCTGTGCCTCTGAACTTCGGCTAAACTCGACCTATGGCACGAGGCACCTGTGCAATAGGTTGCGAAGCTTGGGTGGACAAGCCCCACCTTGTCCCAAAAGCCCAGTAGAGAAGTCATCTGCTCCAGCCAACAGGCAGAGCAAGGGCCTGCTGTAGATGTAATGTGGAGCGTCTTGTAACACCATCTAGCTGGTGGGCAGCAGGATTTGGAGCAGCAAACAGTTGATGGAAAAATAAGAGCAGACCTGAGTTGCTCAGAGCCAGGAAAGGGAATTGCCATGCTCAGGTCAGCTCCAAGGTCAGTTATTTTATCCGACTGCTGTATTTTATCTGCAGTTCTCATTCTCAACTCAGCTTAAGCAGAGCAGCAAGTCCTAGGAGAGAAGCCCAAACCTGCCTTTGCAGATGGACTCATCGCTGCATTTGCAATGCAAGTCCACAGCCCTGGCTCTGAGGGGCCATTCGAGAGCCCAGTCTCATCCTCACATGCATTGCTCCTCGTGTACTGCTGAACAGATGCGGTTCATTTTGGAGCTGACATCTGGTGCTGTCAGAGTACATAACGGGTGCTGATTTGCAATGCAAGCTGAATACTCTGACCTTTTCGGTGCGTTCATAAGCAATGATAGTCTGTATGCACTATACAGATAAACTAGTCAGTGTGTGGTATGTGCATTTGTTTGCAAGGATGACATGGAAAAAAGTAAAAACACCAAATGAAGCCTGCCAAATTTGGCTGATGTAAAACCTCCCAGGCCAGCTGAGGAAGGGAAGAGATGACAGATGAGTGCAGAGCATAATGCCCTGATAAACCAAGGCATTCCCTCAAATCAGGATTACAAATGCCACTTCTCAATTCAATCAGCGTCCTCTTCGCTCATGCAAATAGCATTCCCAGTCCTCTCCCCCAGCCTGCAGAGGAGAGCAGAGAAGTACCGTGATGCCTTAATAGGATGGTTGCCTTCATCCTTCCAGTATCTGGGAGGGTAAGATGACTGATGCTGGGACAAAGGGAACTGTGTCAGGAATGTCTGTACTTCACAGCATGAAATTAATCCTGATCCATCCATGAATCCTAACCTAGCACTGCCTTGAATGGGAACTTCTATATGGGGCAGTGCAATACCTTGTAGAAAGGGTAGCTCCAGTCTGAAGTAGGGTCTCTCAGGATAGGCTAGGCTTGCTTTCCCATACATGACTCTGGGATTTATACTGCTGTATGGCTGGAATTGCTTGGGGTCTTTGGTCCACCTATTTTGTGTCCGATTTGTGGTGTGGTCTTTGAATATCTTGGAGTTTTTCCTGCATTTACCCCCACATGTCAGATTGGGACCTGGGGATGGGAGACAGAGTCTCTTTAGAGACGGGCTTTCCTTTACTTGGCTGCTAGCATCCAACCCTCATGCAACCCAAAGCCTGTTGGCACAGGGACATGTAGGGATGCACAGCAGAGACCCTCAGATATCAGCTGAGAAGGACACATCGTGCACTTGCGGAGTGTGAAATGAAGAAGGGATGATCAGGGCAAGAGGAGTCAGGACCTCTCCTCTGCAGCCTCCTCTGCAAACTCTCACAAAATCACATCCTGCTCTGGGGAAAAGATGTGCATTCCCAGCTGCATTTTAAGTTACCTCAAGTGGTAGGAAGCTTTCTACCAGGCTAGCTTCAATAGTGTCAGTGCAGATAAACGTGAGATACAGATTTTTATCTACCAATAAGCTTGGGCTCTAAGTGAGGTGCTGAAAAGAGAATTGAACAGAGCTATCCAAAGCCATAAATTGGAGCATCCTTCCTCCATACAAAATCAGGGTCCCATACCAGTCTAAAGACCAACGCATGCCCAATGAAGGGCAAGTCCTCATGCTGCCAAGAGAGAGTTGCCTGGGTCCTTGAGCCTAGAGGAGACACAGTAACCCCTAGCTTGGTAAATTATAGGATTTCCCTGGGCTTCACCAAAGGTTTGCTACATTACAGAGATCAAGAATCTAACTCAAAATCTTCCAAACCCCTTTAGGACAGAGGACAACAATCTTGTAGTTTTTCTGAAGACACCATGGAGACAGTCACATGGGACATCCTGAGTACCCAAATTCGTGGTGGTGGAGGGACTGCAGCTCTCCCTGGGGCCAGTCTCCCCTGTGAGCTCAAGGAGTGAAAACTCCCCAGGATCCAGGAGTTACAGAAAAGTTTCCACTGCCTGTTCCTCTCCCACCTGGTCCTCTGCAGATCTGGCTTTCAGCAATGAGCAGCCTCACAGATTATTGCCTTGTGATCTATGAGTAAAGGTCAGAAGTGAAAAGATTCCTGCTTACAAAGCTTGCTCAGAAAAGTTGAATTTTAAATGGGTAGCTGCTTCAGTTGTGGGACTAATAAAAGCTGATTTCTTACAGTTTTATACTTTTCTGGTAGCCACGAAGGGGCAGACTCCAGCTGAACCTTTTCCTGGTTTTGGGGTGCTGATATCTTTCCCCATGTGGACACTTCCATGGCTGAGTGGGGATGAGGTCCAGTTGCAGCATTTCCAGCAGTGGGGCTTGCAGTGTTTTCATGACAGCCAGAGGATCTTGGTTGCCTTTGAAACTGCAGTTGCCTGTCAAATTCGGTGTAGACAGTGCCATGGATTCAAAAATTACACAGGGTGAACAGAGAGACACATACAGGTACATAGAGTGGGATTGTGTGAACCACAGTTGCTTGGGAAAACAGGCTAAAAATTAATAAAATGCAGAAACCTTATTATTATCACAGCTGAACGGTCCTTTCTGACATATTCTATTAAGTCGCTTCTGTTCCACTCAGATTTTGCATTACTGGCTCTCTTCTCCATGAATGACCTTTTCCCTGCCAGGCTTTGTAAAACTATTGCCATTCTTCATTTAGAAATTTGCTAAAGTGTGTTTGCAGAAACCAGAGATTTATTTTTCTGATGAATTGCCCCGTTTTTGGAGAAAGGAACAAAGAATTATGCTGCTGACCTTTCTTTGTATTTAACAGAATCTTTTTGCAAGTTGAAAATCACACTATTGACTCTGAGTAGGAACAGTTCTTCCTATTCTGCATCAGTGTATTTATTCGACTGTTTCTTAATTACATTGGTAATGGTATTTATGACACAATGTGTTTTGTGGGGAAACATCACTTTCTCGTTCTACATAAAGCATAATTGAGAAAATGAAGGGATATTTTAAAAACATTTAAGAAGACAAGGATAGGTTAATAGATGGAAGCACCGTGGGACTTAGTCTCCTATGTTTTGATGATAGAGAGCAAAATCTATCATTTATTAAGCCATATTTCAGTTGTTTTGCAGCTTTTGGGCTACATTCAGGCTCAGTGCACAGCATCACCGTCTCCCCACAGAGCAGGGAGGGTGCAGGGCTCTGATGGCTGCCAGTGATGAATTAACTGAATGTCTTGCTGCTGTATTTCATTGCGCCCCAATGGGTGCCCACACCATCATGGACCTGCAAGAGAACAGGAGGTAAACAAGATTTAGTTTGACCTCCCAAGTTGTATGAGAGGTTTGTTCGATGGCTGCATGTAGACAAAATACTTGTTGTGTGCAGTCTTACTGTGCTTCAGTAGTTTTATCTATTACTTAGGTCGTGAGGACTTTGTTGGTGTAGAATTTTATTTGCTGTATGTAAAGGCTACCAAACTTTCACCTTTACCAGTTATTAAAGTAGTTATTCCAGTCACTCTGTTGCTTATCCATGACACATTACCCTTACAACGTAGTACTTACGCCTTGATAATATAAAGCGTCCTTTGGTGCACTGAGCAATGGCGCTCATTAGTGGTTTGTGATCCCATGGTATGTGCTGAAGGCAGATGAATGAAACCATGCATCACCAAAGAGCCCATCCAGCGGCTCCTGCTCAGCCCGAGCACATCCCTTTTGTGTGCCTGTCAGGGCTCTATGAGAGCAAAGCTACAGGTTGGTGACTCCTGTGTTTCTGAGCTGTCACGTTATAGATCTAGGGAGCAGTTCGTGCCCAATTGCAATTTGCTTCCTTCTTTAAAACCTGGCTCCTGGAAGTCTCTCCAGTTATGTCTTGCATCACGATCATGCCAGCCATCTCAGGGACTCATCGCTTCTGATAGCTGTGAGCAGGATTTGGAAGGATCGCTGGCTGTCCCCATAAATCATTGCTTTCCATTCTGTCTGGCTATAGCCATAATGGGTTTTCATTCTCTCAGCATCTGGCTCGTGTCTCACAGCACTGAGCAGACATCAGAGCCAGGGGACCCTGAGGCATCAGGTTCAGCTATTCAACCCAATAAATGTGTTTAGGAGAGGAATATCTTGCGTTGCAGCCCTTTTCCATGCCACCATTCTCACCAATGGCCAGGGCTGACTTGCAAAGCTGCTGTTGTTGGTGCTACGATGAACTGAGGAATTCTCAGCCAAGGAGCAGTGAAGTGGCATAGAGAAGTCCCATTAACTTCAGCAGCACAGAGGTGCACAGAAGGACCCGCTCAGCCTGGGCTGCCAAGCCTCTCAGCTGATTCAAAACAAATCTCTTTTGTTCTTCCTCGGTGTTTCACGCAGTAAATAAAAATGAATCCCCCGAGGACCAGAGCGTTTAGGCTTAGCATATTTTTGTTTGTTCAGAGCGTATCAGTCTGTTGTTCTTCCTGGCTAATCAGATAGAGCGGAAGCTAAAACAATCTCGATTTGTTGTTCCGTTTTGTTCTATACATAATCACTGCTTCTCGTTTGCCTCTAAATAGCTGCATAAATACACATTAAATGCAGTGACATCTCTTTTGGGACTCACTCCAGTGTTTCCTGGTTATTTTCTCTCTTCGAAAGAGATTAGGTTCTCAGATATCGCCGTCTTTCTTGTAAAACCCTCTGTACATGAGCACATGCAGGAATAGATATTATAATGTGCCAGGCCCATTCTTGTCCCCTGTAGTCATAAGGATTTTGGTAACACTAAATGAATGCGTAGGAATAACATGTACCCACTTACCATGTGCGAAAGCAGAAAAAAGCTCTCGGTATGGGTAGCCATGAAGGGTATTCTAGACTGGCACTTCTTGCACTGTTCTCTTTTCTCTCAGTTTTTTCTCCTCCCACTCTGACTCTCAAGTGCCCGTCCCAGTTTGCAGGGATCATGCTGAGTTAGCGGGTTATGGTTCCTGCAGAGTGGCTGGCTTCTCTTCTGGTCTGGTTTCCATCACACAGCAGACATGTGCTGTCACTTTGGGCTTCTCAAAGAGCCTTCCTGCTCATCACAAGTCTAATGTGTGGATAACAGCATTTTAGGCTTTCAAGACTGAGGTAGATGTAGGTACCAGAATCTGAATTTCTGGGCAGCTGACTGTCCTCCTAGTATGAAAAGAGACATTTGATCTCGTATACACTGTCAGCTCTAGAAAACTGTGAGTGCTAAAATCTCTGCAGATATTGTCCATCTTCCTGTGCTTTCTGAACTTGTTTTCCAGAGATGAGCAGGAGGAGGAAAGCTCCCAGTACCTGAAGAGCACAGCTTTCAGATTCACCCATTCAGGTAGTTGCACAGCATCATTTCCAAAAAGGCAGTGACCTCAGAAGGGCCCATTCCTTGGGCTCTGCCACATCTGGGCAGCTCTGTCCACATCTGTCCTCAATATAATGCAAGTCACACTGGTTTGTTAATTTTAGCTGGAGAATTAGGAGAGCAGCCTCATTAGTTTAAGCCAACTCATAGGTGTGTTTTTGCAGTATGGCATAGTGAGAACTGCTGTACATTTTTCTAGAAGAACCTGTGGTTAACTAAAAATCTTTATTGCAGATTAAGTATTTCACTCTAATAGTGAAGCATGCACCCAAAACATACGCATATCATGTGAGATGCACATATGAACATAAATAGGTGTACACAGGCATGCACATTACATCTTGTGCCCTTCATTTAGGAAGATAATCCCAGCTATTTGGTAAAGCACTGGGACAAATCCTGAGGGTGAACGTGGTTCTGACCAAGACAAACTTGTACCTGAGGTCTTATAACACAAATGAAGTTGAAGCGCGGTTCCTGGCATTTCACATCCTTTTGTATTCCATGCGCTTCCCACACCTATGCAACAATTTGTCACGGCTGGCTACGTCGGCACATCGTGTTCAATATATTTCTGAGACACAAAATGAGAGATGATCAGATAAGATCTGAAAGACCTCAAACAGGAAACTATGGGCTTAATGGCAGCATTAAGCCTGAGTGTGGCACTAAGTGGGAGCTGGAAGAGTCCTGCTCCAGGGGAAGCATCTGCCATGTTGCTCCTTACGGAGAGCCACTGCACGTTGCTTTGCCACTTTGGTTACTGAGCAGTGCGATGTTGCTGCCCTCCGTATCTCCAGTGCATAAGTGAAGTAGTGAGGGCAGGATGGAAGGGGGATACCCAAGAGCCATGCCCTGAGCGTATAGGATAGTGCCAGGTTTGCCATGCTGTCCGCTGCCTCCAATCTCTGGGAACACGCATGGGCCTGGGATGTAGAAAATCAAAATAACCTTTTCTTTCTTCTGGTTTTATCCCCCTCCCAGGTTCACATGTATCCAAGACAGGAAAATGTCAGTAATTTGTTACTTAAACCCTTAACACTAACACAGTTACTGACAAGAGATAGGAGTTGGGTGGGAACAAAACTCTGAAAGATTGTAGTGAAGTATAGAATATAAAAACCAGCTAAAAGCAAACAGTCTGGGGAAGGAAAGAGAGTTCTACATTATGGCTGCAGAGAAATGCACAGAATTTCTCTGGAGGAAAATTATTGTATCTATTGTGCTAATTAATGACACCCAAGCTGAAAGTGATGGGCAAAAGCACAGGGGGATCTGAAAATGCTCTGGGAAGAGCATGCAAAAAAAAGTCGGCTGTGAGAAGCCAGAGGTCCGGCGAGCCCAAGGCAACCGAAGGGTTTCCGAGCGGCAGGAGCGGGGCAAGGCTGATCTCTAGCGGCTGCGGGCATCACAGCGGCTGGCGGCTGCTGGCCAAGTGCTCCACGCCCGTTTTTGGAGGTGGGGGCTGTCGTTCAGAGGGGTCACATCAAACCGATCAAGAGCAGGGTGGAAATTCACCCAGATTATTTCTTTTTCACCTTTAAGAAAGGCGCCAGAATGTATTTTCTCTCCCTTAGCAGCTGTTTCTGTAGCAGCATTACCGTGTGTCTCTTGGAGCAGAGCTCTCTCCCGTGTTTGGCTTCTTAACAAGAAATGTTTGCATAAAAAAAGGAAAACATTTTTTTAGACTTTTCTAGAATTTTTTAGATTCAGGTTCAAAGCAATTGTTTCTTTTTTATTCTCTGTTGAATATTTGGTTTCTTTTTACTTTGTGGTGCCCAATCTTGTTCCACCTATAACTGATGGAAGGAAAAAAGATGGGAAAAGGAGAGGTAAAAGTCAGATGTGGAGTGGTTTTTATTTGTTTGAAATAGTTTTCTTCCTAGTTCTAACAACAACATGAAAAAAGAAAAATTTATGAACTATTACGCATAATATTTGCTGTGTTATTAACAAGAAAAAACAGAAGTCATTATTTCTTTGGAAGAAAAAAGGAGGGTTCCTCCCCACTAGGAAAATGCAACTCCTCGCTAAGCAAAGTGCAGGCTCATGCCATCAGCCAGACAGCAAAGCTGTTTCTGCTCAAATGTGCAACAGTTGATTCATGCCTGGTTCACGTTTTCTGGTTTCTCAGAGTCTCTGAGAGGGCAAGTGGGAAAATCAGCCACCTTCAGCCACCGCTCGTATGAACAAGGAGGAAAGGAAGAATCCAAAACGCATTTCAAAACAAACAAAAATGATGAGTACTAGGTACACTGAAGGGCTATATAATATTAGGTTTGTCAGAAGTAATTTCCCTCTGGGTTGTGCTGTACCGCCTAAAGCCACTAATTTGCTCCTAAGCTGCAAGATCAGTAGTGATGCTGCTATTGCTTTTTTCAGTCACTGTACGTATTTGTGTTCTACATAATGCTGACAAGTCACTGGAACAGAAACCACACATTCAGAGCACACTTATGTTATTATATATGCTCACACATCCTTAATCTAAGGGCTTTCTTTTATTAGCTAATAAAGCACACAGCACTGCTATGTATTTCTGTATGTTCCATTAATAACCATTGCTTAATAACATTTTCTGATGAACGCTGCATAAGTCTAGAGAGAAAAGCCCACAAACTTCAGAAAATTGTTTCATCCGTCTCTGTCCTTTGAAACAGGCTATTTTTTTCCCAGATAAAATATTACTATTTCCCTAATTAAAGAAGATGCGATTAAAAATACTTCAAAATGATCTAGCACAGTTCATTCAGGGGTGCTTTGCCTATCACATCCTCCCCATCCTAAGTGGTTTTCATTCTGCCACCTCAGCAGCTAACACCCCCTGAGCTATTCCACAGCTTGGCATCTCACAATAACAGCTAATAATGTTATCACCAAAACCACAACCACTTCAGGGAAAGACAGAAACACCTAATCAGCACATAACTGCAATGTAGAGGGACGGAGCCAGGCTGAGGGATATGGGTGTTTATAAAAAGGGCAGGTTTGTGTCTTTAAGTGCCCAACACTGGTCTAATTCTCCTCTCACCAATGGCACTACTAAAATCCTCTTTTTTAGGTGAGTACCATCCCTCCGACGCACCACACATTTGAAAAATCTCTGAAATTAGCATGTCTTAGGGCACCTCTCACTTGAAAGTGGAGCTTGGCCAGGGATAGCAGCTTGACCTGTACTCCTCACTGATCTCTGTGCTGCAATAGTCAATGTCCATATTTTGGCTGGAGGAAGAGCTATACTCCTCAGATTGTGCTTTCAGCCCAGGGAATCTTTTTTTTTCCCTGCTTCTTGCTGAAATCTTTCCCTTTTGGCAAAAGCAAGGCTGTCCCCTTGCTTTTCAAGAGCACAGTGACAAGACCCATCTGTCCCCCAGTCAGGGCAAGTTGGGTCTCAGCCTTTCCATATGATGTCCATATGTCCTGAAATGTCTATAATGAAAGGATTTACTACAGAGATTATATGGTTCTAATGTCACTTTAGTGTTAAAGGGAGAAAGGTGTGCAGGACTTGCACAACATTGTAGTTTATGCCGTAAGTTGGTCAGGGCTGGGCTGGGCAGGAGCCTCTGGAAGGGTCACCGCAGAGTCATGCTCATGCCCATGTAAACTGGCAAACCTGTGCAGAGAAAGCTCCCCAATTTTGGCACCTGTTCTGTAGCTCCTTGGTTAGGATTTTGGTGGGGTGGAAGCTTTCCCAGGCTCCTGCCATAGGGGGACTGTGAAAAGCAGGTATTCAGGACTCACATCCCAGCATTTCAAAGCAACCCTGAATGCTTTTTGATGGCTTCAGAGCTGTTTTTTTTCCATTTTTGCTGCTGGCTGTCCCTCTCACAGCTCCAGCAGCCAGCACTGAAAGTGTTTGTTGCCGTGTGACGAGGAGCTGTGTGACAGCCAACAGGCAATAAAAGTCCTGCAGCAACCCACTGCTGTCTGCACGCATCCTTCGGCTGATTCATGCATCTCTCTCCAACAGCACGGGCCTGACACATCCTGCTGGTGCTGGCATTAAGGAGAAGCCAATCAACAGCTTTGTACTTGGAGGAAGCAGCCTGTAGAAATCTCCTCTCTCAGCCATGCTTGATAGACGCAGCCCTGGCTGCAGAGGCCGTGTCCATTCGGTGGGGTCTCCTGCACAGGCAGGTGTAGGGACTGAAGGAATTGCCCTATTTCAATGCTGATGGGGCTCTTCCATAGGAGGAGTGATGTTTTCCATGTGGGTTTTCCTTTCCTCATTGCAGTGCAGGCAGGACAGGTTGTGCTCTGCCCTGGAGGCGTCACCAAAGGCAGTGGTGGCTCTTCCTTCTGTGTCCCTCATCCATGTAAGGATACTGTACGCCCTCATTTGGAGGTCACAGTGATGGAAGACACACCTAAAAGCCACCTTATTTATTTATATGCATATTTATTTAGCTGCTACAGGAAGACTGAAGTATTCTTCGTTATTGGCTTCTGCTCTTCCAGGTTTTCCAGCTCATATTAAGGTCATAATGTCATAACCTGCATTTTAAAGTGGGGTCTCTGGTAAGTGAAGAACATGGTCTGTAGATAAGTGTATGAGTTCCTATAGACCTGATGATCCCAAGTGGTGCTCTGCTGCTCTAAGAACATAGAAATATGTCATATGCATGTAGTATCTGTTCTTTACATGCAATGTGTGGACAGATAACTGTGTGTGCAGTGCAGAGTACCCAGAGACATCTTCACATCTGGATGTTCTGCACATCTGGATGTTCTGCACATAGGCCTGAGTGGTCCTTCTGACCAGGTGCCTGGGGCCTGGGCTCATGGCTTAAAATGGCACTGGAATAACAACCACGAGCTGGTGCA
>NW_010202901.1:0-5290 GCF_000695765.1 Mesitornis unicolor | reverse complement strand
TGCTGCTACCTCTAGCAGTCCAGCAGTTCTGTCCCCTTCTCCAAAGCCTCTTGGATCTGACAGTCACGTTTCTGTTCACTTTATGCAAAACAGGAGCAGCTCCGGGAGTGAAGACCTGCTGCTCTCATCAGTGTTTGCAAACTGCGTGTGTCAAGAGGAAAGCCCTGCTCAGCTCGCGCACTTGCCATCATTTCTCACAGGTAATGGCTCCTGCTTAATGAGCCCCAAAACATTTCTCCAAACAGTGCTTAACTGCTTACATGCTTAGAAGTAAACCACATCTAGCTGCCTTTAATGCTTTTCCATCTCTATTTTTATGCATTAAGATCAATTCCATGAGCTCTCCTAGGTAAGATGATTGCCATCAGCGGGAAGAATGTAGTAAATTAATTATAGATGTATGTTAAATTACTTTCATTACTGCCCTCCATTCTGGAAGGGAATCGTGTGAGCAGGTTGACTGATGAAACAGTGTTTTTACATATTCCCCCAGTAATGGATATTTTCACTTGTCCGCCAGTGTTGTTTCTCAATTCAGCAAAGCCGGAATTACCCATTGCAGAAAATGAACGTTCAGTCTCCAATTAACTTCCAAACAGTGCCAGGCAAGTGTGGCTAAGACAGACCTGCCGCAATACAAGCTGTCTATTCAGGGTCTTCCACCAACATTCCTAAGTGATGTGCAAAGGTGAATTTAGGGAGGAATTCTCCTCCATAACATTAAGCACATCCAAGTACAAGGGAGAGGGAGTCACTTGCATTTGGGGTGTTGTCTCTACACTCTACCAAAGACTTAACAGCCAAGACAAAAGTCAACATGTGTGGAAAGTTATTTTCCATATTCACCTTATAACAACCTTGGTGCAGGGTATTTTCTAGGGATTAATGACCAGGCCAGTTTAATGGCTCTCTGCTGAACTTCAGGCTATCAACTTTTCACAGCCTATCATTAATCCCTGGAAAATATCTAGGTTCATGATAGATAGGAGTGAAAAATAATACACTGTGTGAAGGTAAGTATATTGCGAGTGTTTTGTCATGTACTGACCCTAATTGCTACAGATAGCTTTCATAATACAAGCAAATTAGCAACAGCTTAGTTACACTGTAATTACAAAACTGCTTCACTGCACTTCTATTTATATAGTGTGTAATTATGATCTTCTCTAGCTGAAAGCTGAAATCGTGATATAATCGTCCCTCATGTTTCATACTGGAATGTGCTGCACAATGCTGTATTTTGAAGGCTATCTGTAACAGGTAAGTCAGAGACAAATACCTACCGGGTAAATGAATTCTATATACTTCTAGTCACTGCACTCACAATCCTTTTTGTTAAAAAACAACAACAAAAAAAGAGTTTGGCAATGGTTTGCTAACAAAAAGAAAAATAGAAAAAGAAAACCCCAAACGGTCAGGCTGTTTTCCAGAATGTTGTGCTTCATGAGAAAAGACGCCGACCTTCTGGATATTTGGGATTTTGTAAGCCAATGCACTGATGGAGGTCTCCAAATGAAAGCTTATCTCTGGAGAGGTGACGTGTCCTCCTTGTTTAAATACCGTAAGACAGATGGCGTTTTTGCAGTCCATGCAGGAAAAGCCCCACATGGCTGTAGCCCACCCTTTGAGCAGCAGGAGGGTTTTGCTTCTGGCCTTAATTAATCAGTGCCGTTGTTACATCTTGGATGAGAAATGAGGACTCATTCATCTTCCCCATACCAACCCACTGGCGCTGTTGTCAGGAGTCAGCGGTGAAGGAAGCTCCCCTCTCACTTCACATTGCGACCGGCATCTGGCAAGGACCAACCTGGCACCATGAGAGATGCTTTAAGGATCTCTCTTACCACCAGATTTGAGTGGTTCTCAGTCTTCTAACATTAATCCTGGGAATGCAGCCCCTGTGTGCAAGGCATTTGCTTGTGGATTTTCCTTCCAACCCATTGGAGTGAGGCTGGGGTCTGGGTGCATGCGTGTGTGCACAAGGTAGGGACTGTCTCCGAAGTCTGAAGTACATCAGAGAGGTTTTCTTCCCCAAGCTGCCTCTGCAGAAGCAGGCCTGCTGTGCTTTCCATCAGACTTGTCCAAGCGCCAAAAAACCTCCATAGTCTGCTGGGAGAACAATTTGGCTTGGCAAGTTCGCTCAACAAGCACTTATTATACATAGTATTAATGGGCAATAGGTAGAGTCTGTGGTTGTTTCACTTAATAATGCATAGATCCTCCTAGATATCCTAAGGATCTCTCTCTGGAATTGTGTTTTGTGATCAGATGGTATAACTAATGGCTGGGGCTGATTACATACTGATTAAAACTACTTAAGAATCTCATCTGTCCAGGCAGGGAATGCCAAGCCCTGCAATACGAGGGAAGTGCTTGTCACCGTTTCATTTCAGTTGTACCAGCTCATCTGTAGCAGGCACTGAACGACTCTGCTTTGCACATGAAAGGGAGCTCAGGATACATAGAAATCCGACGTGTCTCAGTTTAGTCAGAATTAGACCCTGAAGGTGGCATCTTTGACGAATGGGTCTCCTCCCCTCCAAAGGGGCTTTGACCAAGTGTAGAAGCACATTCTGGTTTGGTGCCTACCCGAAATAGCAATGTTCCCTTAGAAAGTAGGTCCTTCATTCCTTCATTTTGGTGGGACAACTTTGCACTGAGGAGACCAAAAATCTAAAAAACTCTGGAGAGTCTACAGGAAGCCCATGTTTCTCTTCCCATGGATAAAGTCTGATGTGAAAAATGACAGAGTTGGTAGTGACAAATGGATGATCCAGCAGTGATCACGGTGTGACAATGGGCAGTAGTGGCTGAGGTGTTTGTACCATTAGGATTAGCAGATAGTTAGTTTGAAGTAGATCCAGACTTTGGCTCCTGAATCTATGGGCAAAGTGCAGGACTCTGCCCATTGTGCACATTGAGGGGCACTCCCATCCTTTCCAGCATAAGATATTTCTTGGCTGTCTTGGTAGCAATAGCCATATTTCTTTCTTATCCTTCCTAAAATCTGCTGGCCACATATGTTTGCTTAAGTAAGACATAAACCAAAAGGCTTTAAAATACACGCTAGCCTGCCGGGACTGTCTCTAGTCTTTCTGCAAGCCTCTGGTGGGTTTTTAATAAGACTGTGCAGAGAAGTGATTTCTGCAGTGCTGGACATGCAGTCCCTGAAGACAAGGTCCTATGCAGCATTCAGTTAATAAAAGACAGCTGACCGGGACAGCTTGGACACTTACAGCCAAATATCCATCACTGAGTTAGCTGTGAATTCAGAGAAATCAAAATGTAGATGCATCTGTTGAACACTGGGAGAGACTGTTATATTTGGAGGGTACAAAGCTTGGTGTCTGTGCTCAACTCTCCATGACTTGCCCTGCGGCAGGAGGCAGAGGCTCAGTGCTGCCCCTCTGGAGCTGTCCCTGTGTGTCCTGCACTGGAACGGGTTTCTCAGGCTGGCCAGCAAAACTGCATTTTGAATTCCTGACTAAGATACAATCCACAGCTCTGAAATGACTTTATAGTGTTTCCAAACTGTTGGAATAGGGGAAAACATGCTTTTAAAAAAGTATAGAAACAGCACACTGTGACGGCCAAGTTCAGTGTAAAGTTTGTGTGTCTGTGTTTCAATAAGAGGAAAGAAATAGAAGTCATTAGAGGAAGCAATTTCAGTCCAAAAATCATCAGTAATACTGAAGTTGAAGAGAGTAGCAACATAAAGTTCAGAAAGTAACATATAAACAAATAAATACTAGAAAAAGAAATATTATTTTTAAAAATCATTCAAATTTATGCCTTTTTGGAGGGAGGGGATATATATATATTTTTTTTTTTTTCCTTGCATAAATATCCTCTCTAATTGTTTGATTGATGGGCTAAGGGCTTGGGTATCTCAGGCCTTGTAGGACTGTGTCCAAGCCCCCAGACACCTGTGCTGTTGGACATGTGGAGATGCACCCGCTGCAGACACCCCAAAGCTGCAGGCACAGATGTCACAGCAGGGTCACACTGTGCCAGGTGCTTGGCTCTGCAGGACAAGGGGTTGTACATATTTAAAAGGGAATTTAACGATGTTGTTACCTGTGATAGCGGGGTGTTGACTGTGGTGACACAGAAGATCCCATTTACCTCTATACGTTCACTTTTTGATGTCAGGATGTAAACGAGTCTCTCTCCAAACACAGCCAAAAGCACAGCAATACTTTAGTGAGTGCCAAAGCAGACAGCAAATTAAGTCTTCGTTTCTGAGCTGCACTGAGATTATGGGAAGCTCTGCTGACAGTTATGAACGTCACTCATCAAAACACCCTCAGACAGTTCTGATAAGTCTAAATAGTAGTATTTTATAGTCAATGTCACTGTTGCCACAGAGGGCATGAAAGTCATCTTTAAAATTCATTCCTCAGTGTAATCTGAATGTACCTGCACTGTCTACTAGGCGTTCTCTGAACGCAGCCAAATAAATTTGGTGTCAGCTGTCACGGGAACTGTCCTTCTGAATAATCCCTTGTGTAGTCTAAAATGATTGCATATTTCAAACATATCGGTTGGCACTTAAGGTGTTTGTTTGTTTTCTTGCTTGCTTGTTTTTTAACACAGCTACTACCAAGTTACCTCTACCCATTCATGGTACCAGACTTCTCTGGTGTCCTCATGTGTTTTGCACTTTCTGGACGTGGTTCATTCTTTTTATTAAAAGAAGGACAATTATAATTTTGCTCTATTGCTTCACACATTGCCCATGAACATCCTTCACCTTAGTGGCCCAGAGCTCCTCTGTGTGCCGAACGTGGAGGTCTGCCCCAAGCAACATAAATACACAGCAGCAATGGTTACAAACCCGAAAGCTGCAGTCTCCCATGCTCATTTAACAAGAGTTTTACACTGTTCCTTAAGTGCTGGGTACTGGCATCCTATTGCCCATCACCCCACTGAAGGCTTTTCATTAACAGAATGAAATAAGAAGTGCTAAAGCTCTTCTTTGGGAGCTGAGCATGCAGAGCTGTGTCCCCTGGTCTTGCTCACCAGCCCTGCTCTTGGGCACTCCATGTTACTCCTTTCACAGAATCACAGAATATGAGGAGTTGGAAGTACTTCATGCTCTTTATCCACTGTGTAATTAAATTCAGCACCAGGGCTAAGATTTTGACCAAGAAGTTGGCTCTACAATTAGACAAGGTTTGATTTCAGTGTCAAGATGCTGTATCTGGAAATTCAATAGTGGTGTTGCTATTCTTTGGCTTCCTGGGACAATTTTGTATAGGTATTGTTTGACTTAAGACCTTTCACTGTA
>NW_010202900.1:687-3717 GCF_000695765.1 Mesitornis unicolor | reverse complement strand
GTTGAAGCTCATACAATTGGCCTCAGCCCTTGGATTTAGCCTATTCAGGTCCCTCTGAAACATCCAAAGAGCATGGCATTAGGGACTCAAGCATTTTATTTTATCACCTGTTGGCATTTGCATCGAGCGGCAAAGATGGCAAATTACTTGCAAAATTATCAGACTCGCTCAGCGCATCTCTAGGGAAATAAAGTGCTTAGAAACATGGATGTCACCAGGATTCACTTCCACTGCCTTCCTGACCTGGCTGCAGGCCAGTTTTATTGAGCACCCCAAAGCAAACTTGCAGTGAGATGAAAACACCCCCATGAAGCTCCAGGTATTTCGTTCACCTTATCTGGGGAAAGGATGAACTTAATCTTCCAAAACTTTACTCCAAGTCCAGCAAGGCGGAAAAACTGCTAAAACTGGCAGTGTGACAGTCCTGGCTGTCGGTACATCCAACAAGATCTATTCTGTATTCTCCCTTCCTTGCAAAAATAAACTAAAAGGATGCCCTGTGAAAGGAAAAGAGTGGATTTGAGCACTTTTTTTCATTCTGAAGATGAAAAGAATCCCAAGAAATCTTATTTTTGGTGATGAATGTCCTGGTTTCGCTGGGATAGAATCACAAAATCAGTTTTTTGTGCAGTAAAGCTGCATTTCTGCAAAGGCTGCAGTGCTTGATTTCATGGGAACAAAGCTGAGCAGTCACTTGGTCTTAGTTTTCAGCCAACAACGGTACGTGATGAGCAAGGGCTTTAACAGTTTTGTGTTGACCAGGTGCTGAAGCTGGGGGAGGCAAAAACCCATGGCAGTCGAGCCCCAGCTGACCAACAAAAATTATTCCACACTATAAGCGTCACACTTACCATAAATATGGGAGTTTGCTCGGGATGGGGCTCCTTCTTCATTGGCTGCTGTCCCAAGAGGGTCTCGCCTGCTGTTCTCCCCCACTACATCGGCTGAGTATAACTCTGTGTGCTTTATATTAATACTGATATTAATACTGTTTTTTCTTATTGTTATTTTATTCAATCTGTTTTTATTTCAACCCATGGGTCTCCTTTCCTTTTCCTGATTCCCCTTCTCAGGTGGGGAGGAGTCATCAGGTGATAGAGCAACTGCCTAAACGATGACGATGAATTTTATCATCCTCTATCAGACCAGTTAAACCTGGCCTGGCAGCAAGGCTTGCATCTAGGAGACCCTGCATACATCAGCACATCTGGAGGTCTCAAAAGGCAGCACCGAATCACAGGAACCAGGATTGGGAAGGGTCTAAGAGCCCCTTCTCCTGCAGGACCAGCTACACCAACATCAAGGACCTCCATACAACCTGAATTTTGACCCAGAGAATTCAGCAGCTCCCCAGGAAACCTTTTGCAGTGCCAAACCCTCATTATCTTCCTGGTAAGTCCCTGCTGGGTGCTGTTGGAGAGAGGGGCTGCAGCAAGGGATGGAATGGGCAGAGATGCCCCCATCACTCCAAGGTGCTGGAGGCTGTAGGCAGAGAGGGGTGAGTGACCAGAGGGATGCTGTCAGCAAGGATGGGGGGACATCAGCTGCTTTTCTACACTTTGGGCAGGAAACAGCAGGCGAGGTGTAATGGACCTTCGATTCCACCTCCACACGTTGTAATGAAATGTAGATCAAAGCTGGTGACGTTGAGGTGAAATGACTGCCTATTGATTTTGCAGCTTTGTGAAATGATCATAGATAGGGTCACAGAATCACAGCCTGGTTTGGGTGGGAAGAGGCCTCACAGCCCCCCCAGTCCAACCCCCATGAGCAGGGACACCTCCACCAGCCCAGGCTGCTCCAGGCCCCATCTAACCTGGCCCTGGGCACTGCCAGGGAGGGGGCATCCACAGCTTCTCTGGGCAACCTGGGCCAGGGCCTCGCCACTTCACAGGGAAGGATTTCTTCCCAATATCCAGTTTAAATCTCCTATCTTCCAGTTTAAAACCATTCCCCCTCATCCTATCACTACCTGCCCTGGTAAAATGTCCCTCCCCAGCTTTCCTGTAGCCCCTTCAGGTCCTGGAAAGCTGCAATAAGGTCTCCCC
This sequence comes from Mesitornis unicolor, assembly GCF_000695765.1. NCBI lineage: Eukaryota > Metazoa > Chordata > Aves > Mesitornithiformes > Mesitornithidae > Mesitornis > Mesitornis unicolor. The sequence continues at coordinate 1,669 of NW_010202900.1, read as the reverse complement.
AGAGCCTTCTCTTCTCCAGGCTGAACAACCCCACCTCTCTCAGCTGTCCCCACAGCAGAGCTGCTCCAGCCCCTCAGCATCTCTGTGGCCTCCTCTGGACCAACAGCTCCATCTTCTTGTTTTATTGCAAAGAAGCATCCACACAGGAGAAAACAGATCGATGGAAGCACAACTACCTGCAAGGCTGGAAATAAGCCCTCCAACAAGCCAAGCACCTTTGAGAGCAGGCACTTCGAGCACCATGGGTGATGCTTTGACCCACTGCGTGTCCGCAGGGTCCCCCAAGTCCTCCTCAGAACTGCTCTGAGCCATTCTCCACCCAGCCTGGGTTTGTGCTGGGGATTGCCCCTACCCAGCTGCAGGACCTTGCCCTTGGCCTTGTTCAACTCCATGGGGTTGCCATGGTCCCACCTCTCCTGCCTGTCCAGGTCCCTCTGGATGGATCCTTTCCTTCCAGGGTGTCACAGCACCACCCAGCTTGGCGTCACCCCAAACTTGCTGAGGGTGCACTCCATCTCACAGTCCATGTCACTGATAAAGATGTTGAGCAGCACCAGTCCCAACACCGATCCCCGGGGGACACCGCTCATCACTGGTCTCCATTTGGACATTGAGCCGTTGACCGTAACTATGAGTGCGAGTTACCTAATTCCTTACCCAGCGAGTGCTCCATCCATCAGATCCACATTTCTCCAGTTTAGTGACCAGTATGAGATGCGGGACAGCGACAAACGCTTTGCACAAGTCCAGGTAGATACCCAACACAGCCAAGAGAGAAGAAGGCAGAGTTTAGGTGATAAGAATAATCCGAGTGTGTTGGGAGATGTGTACATCACTCATTCAAAAATGGAGCAAGAAAAGGATTATTTTGTTAAATATTTGAGAGTTCTGTTTCACATCTCTGCCTTTCTGCCTACAGATACCTGCTTAGGGCTATCACAGCTACTAGCAGACACCTAGCGAGACACCTCCTGTAGCGTTT
>NW_010202900.1:0-660 GCF_000695765.1 Mesitornis unicolor | reverse complement strand
GCATTAGGATCCTAGGTCTCTATTACTGTCTCTGAGGCCTACATAGCCATTTCTTTTCTACATCCCACCTTCAACAGAATACTCACACTCCTAACTCTTGGTTAAGCCCTGAACTTACCAACTCAACAGTTTTCAGTTGTAGAAAAGAAATGAGCGGGGTCCGAGTTTCTACACCTGGGAAGATTTGGCATTGACATCCTTGTAACCAGGGTGTCTTCTCCACCTGAAAAGGTGCCCGCAGCAGCAGTCATACACACTTAATGGAGTGTTTTCCCTCTTTGTGATGGGCAACAGCTTCTTTGTGGATTTAAATGGTTTATTCCTTTAGCCAGACTCACTGGGAGGGCTTGGAGATGAGTGAAGAGCAAGAAAACAACTGAGTGCTAAAAATTATCTGACAGGCAACACTTCACAGCCCTGGAGCAGATTCTGGTCAGCAGTGCTCATCAGAGCTCTAGAGCTGGTTGGGAAAAAAAGGGAATAAATACAAATAGAGATTCATAAAGCTTTCATTCCAAGAGGCAATGCCTGTGATTCCCAAGAGGAGATGGCTGTGGTGGATGACGGGAGGTCAGTGTCTGCCCTGGCTCTACCTGGCAGGTCCCACACCCACAGACACCCAGGTTCTCCACTTCGGTCACAACAACCCCATGCAGCACT
>NW_010202899.1:2052-37373 GCF_000695765.1 Mesitornis unicolor | reverse complement strand
CTCCTAATATTCTGTGATTCTGTGACTGAAACACAGGTGTCCTCCTGCCCAAACGAGCACCTAAACTGTAATGCTTATCTTCTCGCCAATTAATATTTAGTCAAACTATATAAAATGAGCAGCTCCAACAAGAAAAATTGCAAGTAGGCTTTCTTCCTCCCACGCCCACTAAAGAATATGTGATAACCTGCAAGTCAGAGCTTTCCTCTTCTGAAAGTATGAGGCACCATGGATTCAAATCCTCGTGGGCAGAGTAGGAGGGTGTAATCTCAGCTGCAACACCCTAGTGAATGCTTTGCACAAGCTGATGGGTAAAAAACAGGGTGCAGAATCTTCTCTTTTTCTGGAATCAGGTGCCTTGCTGGCCTTGCATTACAACAATACTTCACAAATTTTGCAGATTTATTTGAAGAACTAAATTCTGCAGCTGCCCCATTCTTAAATCTTCTTTATATTATAAAAGAAGCCATACATACTCTGAGGAGAAATGCTTTAAAATGCCCTGCCATTGTACCATGTAGCCAGCTTCTAGGAGTTGTGTTGCAAAGCCCTTGGGACCGAGCACTTCGAAAATTTCCACTTGGGTTGTAAGAAACTTGTGTTCCTGCCTTTTGGCCAGCTCCTAATTCTGGAAGCAAGGGTCAGGATACATGGCCAGAATATTTACTGATGCAATGGCTGCATTTTACAGGATCTGCACTGAGGGCTGTTTTTAAGGGAAGTACTAGCCCATTAATAATTGTATACTTACAGACCGGAAAACTTAGAAATTTACCATCTCAAAGTATTTTGCTGCCTAAGTAATCGAATGATAAGCCACATTGTTTACTTTTATGGCCAATAAGGTAAAACCTGTTCTCAGGTGCAGTGCTCTTAAATGGCTGCCAATCGCTAACATGAGACTTTAGACTGATTTTATCCTTCTGACGTTCAATGGAACAAATATCCCGTAGTTTGCAGATAAGGATCACTCCAGGATCAGTTTCAGTTTGACACAGTTGTTTCAAAATTCACCTTGGGTATAATTTTTCCCTTAGACTTTATCTAAAAAACTAATCTGCCTAGCTAATGAATTAAAGGGGTCAAAGGAATCAATGGTCCTTATTTGCATTCATTCAAATGAATACATACCTGTTTTATTGAATAAGGAGTTACAGCTCTGGCATTCACAAATGCCTGATATGGAATGAACATAATTCAGTAAAAATATTCTGGTTTTCTTGTTATAAATTAACATACACTGAATATAAGTATTTTTAGGATTAAAAAGATTTATCATGTGAAAGTGATCTCTGGACAGGTAAAATGGTGCTATTGAAAGGAAGGATGATTGAATAGCTGAGGTCCTGCTGCTAGACTTAGGAAGTCTGGGCTTGGTGATCTCTGAACTGACTCCCTGAATGGCTCTGGGAGCTCTTCGAAGCTCTGGTGCTTCAGTTTCCCACTCATGAATTTTCTTTCTTAGAGTAATTTGGTGAAAATGAACACCTTAGAAGCCAAGGTTGTCAGATCTTTCAGTTATGCAATATGGTGAGAATAGAAGACCGATACAAAAGAAAAAAGGTCAATTTCTTTTAAGTGAAATAAAGAAATGTAGTGGGAAAACTGGAAGGGCTGACAAGGCTTTTTTGTTAAAGTCTGTCTTATTTTTCCATGACGTGATAAGCTGGTAATATGGAAGACTAGAGGGGACCTGATTTAAAAGTGCATTGAGCTGTTTCCAAAATTATTCAATTACTAATAATTTTTGAGACCACCGGAAAACTACACTTCATTCTTCTGGAAATTATTTTATGTACTTAAGGTAATGGAGTTGTCCAACTGCAGGCTGCAGAATCTAAAGACTTCTGGCCATAACTGTAATATTTACTTAGAAGAAAAATACCCTGAATTTAGGTCTCACTCTTGCTGAAGCACACCTGCTTTCAATTGTAAGGGCACAGGATATCAGCTGGTGGGACTTTAGTAGTGCCAGTGAGATGGCTCAGGTGAAACAAAACCCTTCAGAGTAAGTCCCTTTATGCAGAAGTAATGGATGTGTGAGTGCTGCACAGTTCAGTCCTGTATGGAGAAACTTGAACTGTTTCTGGTGCTCCAGCTGGGACCACAGAGGCCAGGCAAGCAATGCCAGCTAGTGTGCAGTGCTGCACTGATGTGGCCCTGCTGAGACATAATGGTTTCATTTGCAGTACCTACCAAATGTGAAACTCCTTCGGCAAAACATTTTAATTCCTAAATAGTTATAAAAATATACTGCTCAGATTATCTGTGGTAGTGTTTTATTGAAAAATACTTGATATAAACCATGTAGTCAGTAGCACTTAGGTGTCTCCTCTCTCAGAGCAGTGTCTTCAATCACCACCCAGAGAAAGTGTTTGTCCATATCTTCTGTGCAAAAATGAATGGCTTTTACAGCAGGGAGCAGATGCCATTTTTGCAGCCCACAAAGGTGCCTAAAGATACATAAACAGGGCCCTCTCATGCTCTGAGTTCAACCCAATTAGGACAAAAGCAGGAGCTGAATGCAGATCTCTACATCTCAGATAGCTGCAGACACCAACAAGCGGAATCAGGTTGCCTCAGAGCATTGAATGAAAAAGGCTTTTCATGATCAGTTCAGGAAATAAACTCAGAGAAAGATTCAGGAATATTGTGGCACTAGCACAGCATTAATCATTACCCAGTGTAACACCTAGAGTCAGGAGCAGAATGCCTGATACGACACCAAGGCCTGAAAGGTCACCTCCAGTTCCCTGCAAACCTTGGTGCTTACCTATATGGGAAAAGATTTTGAACTGGGAGTTGCAAATGTAGAGAATCTTAAGACAGCTCTTTGTTAGATTAGGTGGCTTTCCCCTGGAGCACCAGTTTTTGCATATCTCTTCCAGAAATGCTGCGCAATTTCCAGCCTGCGTAAGCCAGGCAGGCTCCCTCCCCGGAGCTATAGATCAGAGGGCTAGAGGGCAGCTGTCTAAGATCCCTTGTGTATCCAAGATCCTGTTAGTATTAATAACAATAGTTCAAAACTGAAGGCAATCAAATCTTGTCTCTCTTATAAAGAAAGAACTGAAACAAATATTTAATTTTGTTTAACAGCAAGACAGGAAGAAATGTGTTACAGAGCTCCAAGTCTCCTATTGGCTTTCTCCATGCATCATGCCTTTAAATTTCTTCCTTCTTAATTGGTGGAGATTTAAGAACAAGACTCCTTGAGCTCTTTTTGCCTCTGTAATGAGCTGTGGTTTTAAAAGGAGTCATTCTGGGGGTACTGGAGAAGGCAGAGGGGAGATTGGACTCTGGAAACACATTTCCATAGGGTAATGCCATTGTGTTGCTTGATTTGTGCACGACTGTGCCTCGGGATGAAAGCCAGGGAGGTGTTTGGAAAGCTACCTACTCACTCAAGTTATTTGATTGATGTTTGCCATTACCTACATGCGCACAAAAAGTACTCATTTGTGTTTATAACTGTGCTGTACAGATTTTTGGCAGATGTTGTGCTTTTGCCCTGAAATATGGCTCTTTGTTCTCCTTAATGAGCAAGAGCTGTTAATACCTTGCTGTGTTTCTGATGCCTCTTTGCTGGTCAGTGCTCACTGCCCTCTGCTCCAGCAGAAGCACAAACAAAAAGCATCAAGAGCAGACCATGGCACCTCCCATTTACCTGATGTTACAGACTGGCAAAGAGAGGAGATCTCTGGGAGGAAGAGCCATTTTCTTTAAATCAATTATTAACTGGTAAGTCACCCTGGTCAATCTTTGCTCAGCAGCTGAGTGAAACTTGTGAGCAGGTTTTTGAGCAGACCAGACTGAGCTGAAACTAACTGAAAGGAAAATCGTATTCTGTGCAAACTTACTGAAAAATCAAGCAGGTGGCAAACTGTGGAGAAAATGTGAATAAGGCCACCTCTATTTATAGAAGTGCTCTTGTCCTAAGTATCATAAATCTCTTTGGAAACCTAGAAATACATACAGTGCACAGGGATTCTTTCATTTTCCCCTTAGAAACAATAAGTGAATGAAAGAGGACTTCTTATGACAATACATGACAGCACTGCAGTGAAGAATACTCTACCCAGTGGCAGGTTATGTTAGCCAAATATAACTATGTAGTACCAGCTTGGCACAGTGTTGTCACTAGTGCAGCTATTTTTACTATGAGTAATACAGCACCTGTAGCCAGTATACATAGTCAAAACATGGATGATGTCTTCATCACCACAATACTCCTTAAAATTAAGGACTGAACAGATGCGATACAGAAAGAAGCCCTTCCTTTAAACTTTTTTCACCTGGGAAAAAAAATGCAAAGCTTCTCAATTGCTGCTTCTTTCCTTGCAATAATCCCCATCTGTTAGTTTGATAAAAAGAAAGATGCCTCCAGTTTAGTAGTCAAATTAGCTAGGTGTTGTGACAAAGGTCACCAAAAGATGTGTGTCATTAAAGAAAGCAGGGTCAAAGTTTTGGGTTTGTAATGACATTGGATGCTAAACAAGCATGATCCAGATTAAGGTTCATCATAGTAAGTGTCCCAGTTGACCTGTTGGAAAAAATAATTCCTGTAAATTCTTGGTGGAATATCTGATATATGTTGTCTACCACTGATTCATAGGTGACAGGACAGACAAGCCTGGCCACTCCTCCAGCAGGAGGACTTTTTATGGCTTCGCAATGATAGCTTTCTTCAAAGAAGTCCTCTGGGACCTCAGATTGCCAGTCTTCCCTCACTTTTATGCTAAAGTGTTTAAATGGTGATCTGAAATAAACAAAAACTGCCTTGTTAGAGGCAATTAAATGTTCTCAGAACACTAGCTTCTCCAAAAGAACACTAGATTCTCCAAAAATACAGCTGTGTATAATTTTTATGGTTGTCTTCAGAAAAGAATTTACTATACAGTCACCAAGGTGTTCAGTTAATGAACAGCAAATTAAACAAAACTTTCTTCTGATAATGTGCTTGTCTTCAATTTACATAAGCATTACTTTCAGCAAAGGATTTGCTAATGAATTTCCTGCCACACTAGGACTTATTCAACAGAGAAAAATGAGAGATGCACAGAGAGAACTGTGTGAAAGTGTGATGCTTCTAATTCATCAGAGCTATTCAAATGCAGTCCTCTGAGCAGCTCCAGAGTGAATCTCCCTCTTCTACACATAACAAATTTGCTTTATACGGTTTTATCTACTCTAGTGCTTTATTTTGGCTCAGAAGTGTGTTTTTAAACAAATGTCCCTACTCACACTTACTGTGCATTATTTTCCATCACGAGACATTTTGTGAAGACACGGACCTTTTGCATTAATCTGAAGTGGAAAATGCTCTTTCATAGCATAGCTAAGGCACTGCAGCCACAAACAGGTCTTCAGCTTGTGTGACTGGACAAGAGCAGTTCTGAAAAAAAAGGTGAAACAGAAACCTGGGAAGGGTGCTCTCTTTCACTTTATAGATCTGCTCCTACTGATCCATGCTATCAGATAATACAGATGTAGACTTCATCATCAAGGCTATATCTACTAAAGGGAAAGTCAATGTGTTGCTTAACTAAGCTAGCAAAACTGCTGTTTGTTCTTGTTTACTTTACATGTTTACTTCTAATCCAGCCATGTTCTAAGATTTCCGTGTGCTTAATCAACAGATTTGCTTAATGAAATGCAAAGGATAACATCTGGCAATCCTACTGAAGTAAAAAAGGTTGCAAAGGTGTCACCGCAGGCTACTTGAAATGCCACGGTGTTCTTACATAGCAACCTTGTTTGACCTTGGCTACCTTATTATTGTGGTTGACTTGCAAGTAGGAATGACATTTTTAGTCCTGATTCCACAGTGAGTTCTCCAGACTGTAAAACATATACCTTATTTGTGTGGATAAGATGGTATGGGTGGATCCTAGCAGTACGACTTTTAGAGAGGAGAATGGACCTGATAAGACAGATATTAATGTACAATTAATGGACTGAGACTGCATTGATAATAATAAAAGAATAAGGCTTACAAGAGTTCTGTAATTATTTTCTGTGTTGGTCTCTAATGTGTGGGTCAAATCTTTTGTCTACTGAAGTTGATAAAAATATTCCATCTGTTGTCAGAAGGACACAGCCAGGGCCCATTAGAAATGTACAGCTCCTCTGACATGCATATACTGTCATGTGCATAAACTCGAATGCACTCACTACTGTCTTTGTGGAAATAATACACATCTCTATATTATATTTGTATATCTCTATATATCTGTATCTTATTGAAAGTGAACCCAGTACAGATTTCAGTGGCAGTAGTACCATGACCATTCAGTATAAAAATTCCAAAAGTGTGTATGTCTTCGCAAGGAAAATTCTTTAGACTTTCTGTAAGATAGGCTCTGCCTAATACCACTCTGCAGTGCAATTATATGCCTTGGAACACAGATCAGGTTTTTAAATTGCAGATGGAGCTGAAACAAGTGTGTCTTTTCAAGTTAATTTCACTTCCAAGCCATCTCGGTAATGCTACTAATGAGTTTCTGTCTCTATGTATATGATATTTCTGATTGTCTATCACCAGGGTATCTAAATGTCATTATAAATTTAATGAACAGCTGCTGCCCATTAAAAGTAAGTGAAACTTCTATTGCTTAAATTAAACTAGTTTAAAGTAAAATGAGCATTTAGGTTAGGCAGGCGTTATTGCTATTTATATCCAAAAGTCAGATTTCTCCTAGACCAAGGGCTAGTTTCAAAATCACACTTTTTCTGTCACTGTTATTTTGCCAGAAAAAGCTCCATAAATTGGTATTTAAACTGCAAAGATGGTAAAAGAGGTGCCTATATCACAGTTATGGTCATCTCTAAAATGTGGACGTTCATGTCAGAGGATTGAACAGTCTTCTTACATGAGGAACATCTAGCATTTGCCTTCTTTATTGCCAATTGATGATACTACGCTGAGGTTAATTGGGCCATTCAATTGTGTTCTACTACTCTGTCTTTCCTTAAAGGATTCAGTAAGATTGCCTGCTAAAATTCTTGTTACCTCTGTAACAAGTTTTACTACTGCTGGTCTAAGAACAGGGGAAAAAGATTGCTGCAGTTCCACAGCAGAATCAATCAGTGTCTTTGATGCTTTTTTGAATACTCAGTTCCCAGAGCTCACAGGTGTGTCCACCAACAAACTTGGTCAGGATAAATATACCAGGACACTTGTAACCTTTCTGTCAGGTAATTAATAGCAGCAAAAAGGGCCAGGTTCAGTGTATCTAGAACTGGTCTTCAGAAGTGACTGAGCAAGGTCCAGCTCCAACTTGTGGGGTGGTGCCCTGTGCAGGCAGATCATCCCTCTCCTAGCTCCCTCTGATTGTAGGAAATCTGTTTATTAAGGCATATGAAACGGACATAATTGGAGGGAACTGGAGAAGCACATCACACATGCACAAATATTGATAACATCTGCTAGTCAAGAGGAAATGATGTTGTAAATAAGCCATTTAGCATCCTTCCTCTTCACCACTGAGTATTTTGCATCACTCCACTTTAGACATCCATCCCACCCTCTCCTCTGCTTAGCTCTGCAAAGAGCAGCTCTGTGAAGGTCTCTCTGCTTGTCTCGGGTCCTCGGGGAACTTTTCCGATCCAGCTGTGAAATGCTGCTCCTTAGTGATTCAGCTGCGTGAAGATGCTGAGAAGGCAAGACTTGATAGTAAAGTCCAACAAATTATGCTTTCCATCCCATCTCCTCTCATCCAAAGGATTTCCTGCAGTGTTTTTTTGTAATGCACAGTGTTTCCCAGCCTGGGGAACAACAGTCAAGCCCAGGCCTGGTCACTTAGAAATAAATGAAGAGTAGGGTAAGGTGAAGGCTGAGCTCACAAACCGATAAATGAAGAGTAGGGTAAGGTGAAGGCTGAGCTCACAAACCGCTTGGGTCTTCCGAAATGTCACCAGAGAATGCATTAGCCTGAGCCCAGCCCTGTCCCCAGGGAGATGCCCGATGCCTGGGGCTGGCTCTGCCCCAGCTGCTCTGCTCCCTATCTCTCTGCCCTGCTGCTGCAATGGGGCACCTTCAACACCCCAGCCCTGAGCAGTCACCAGCCTGCTGGAAACTGTGAAAGGTTCCGCTTTCACTGTGTGCCTGCAAACATTTCCAGGTTGTTTCCAGTGTATAACTAATTATCAGAAACCTCAGAAAACTTTTGACACATCTGACTGAGCAGATCTGCAATCAAATTTCCTCTGAAATCTGAATGAAGAAAAAATATTTTCCATTCACTGCCTGCAACGGTTGGAGCCTACATGCATTCTTGACTGCATACCTGGTGCAGGGCTTTTGGCAAAAGTCAAGTGGAAGAGCTCTTCTAAGTCCAGATTGGCTTGGGCTATCCCATATGACAGCAGATCCAGCCCAGCTGTCATCCATAGTTTTTCCAGTAAACAGATGCACCTCCATTTTACCATCTTGTACAGACACGGAAATATAATCCTCCCTTCCAACAGCACTGCTGCCTCCTCTTGTTTTCTCTTGCTCTGGGTATCAGGCCATCGCTGGGCTCATTAATACACTTACTCTTTCCTGCAGATCCTCTTTATGTTTGACCTAATATTTGTCACTTTTATTTTGAGGAAAAATAAATGCACTGGTTTTCTCTATCAGCCTGGCAAATTGTTTCTTTTGAGTAGCTTAAACATGATGCTTCTGTAATTTCTTAGTCTACTGGGAAATTGTCTTTCTATCCTTATTAACTTTAAACTTGGCATTTACCGTATTGCAAGGCAGAGATGGGGGCTGTGTGAGACGATGCCTGACGTCTGACCACGCTATAATGGAGCAGGTGCAGTTCTCAGTAGAGCAGTAAGGAGTTCATGTGGCACAGTGCCTGAAGGAGGCAGGACTTGGTGGCCAGGAGAGCTATTCCAGCCCTGTGTTATTTTTGTGTTATTCTCTACTGGATTAAGAGGATCATCTCACAGGATGAGATACAAAAGACAGGTAAGAAGGCTTCAGCACACCACAGCCTTTACATCAGCTGTTGTGTCAATCACTCTCTCACAGGTTTTCTTTTTAATTGCAAGTAATTCAGTAACAGCTGGGTTTGGTTCATCCTTTGCATGTGTAACTTCAAGTGAATGAGGGAGATGATTCAACAATCAGTGACAGCAGTCGAGCACCAAGCAGTGTGTATCATATATTTTAACCACAGGAATTATCAGGCAACAGAGGACTAGAAACAGGAGTTAATTTGTGTGATGTGAGAAATAAACCAAATATTTTAAACATCCTAAAGCCATGAAAATACATGGCTGTGCTAAAGCAAAAATTTTGAGGCATATTGTTTATGAATGAGACACTTTGATAGAAGACAAAGCAATGCTGAGGGAGGCCCTTGAGGTGCTGTTGTATGACCTGGAATGTGGGAGGTGGAGGTTTTGCCCAACTTATTTGGGGAAACTGAGTTAGTTAGTCTAGACTCTCTAACACTCTTTAAAAGGTTCTGAGAAATGCAAAAATCCTGTGCTCAAATTTCCTCTTTTGATGGTTAACATTGTTTAAATGGGTCTTTTAATTTCTGATCTGCTCTGGATTGAGAGCTACTCCTTCAGCTTGCTGAGTTCTGAATACAAAGACCTTGAGCTCCATTCCAGATGTCATGTGCAGCGGGAGTGACTTTTTAAATCATTATAGATGTACAATACATACATATACAATACACTACAGTTCATTAGTCACACTGCAAACAGTTTTCCTTCAGTGGAAGCAGTCATGTAGATATATATCCTCTCCAGCCACTGAAGTCATTGTCAGCATGACCTTGGCAACATTAATGCAACATCAAAGTTCAAGATCTCAGTGCCAACTGGATATGTAAAAAACAAAACCAAAACCAAATAAAAATGATAAGCAGCTCTGTTCACTGCCTCCCCAGCATATGTATTCTCATCCTCCTAGTTATCATGTGCTTTATTGTTGGCCTCAAGAGAGGCAAAATGCTGTATAGAGTCACCTCTTCCACGAGGAACAGTTTGCAGGACTACTTAATGGAGACAACTAACATGATGGACAGAACTACTGTTTTTTTACCTTACTCAAACTAATAGGACATTTTCTTAATTACAAGGAACTGATTATTAACAAAATGCTAGTTAAAGATTTCTGGGCAGCCTACTGAATCCTGTTTCGTGACAACCTTGAGTTGTTACAAATATGTGTTAGGGAATTCAGAGCATTAAATACATTTTGCTGCTTCAGAATGTCATTGATTTTGTTTAAACCCGGAAAGGTTTGAAAAATTTGATTATTTTCACATTGCAGCAGCTGCACTGGTGTGAATCATTAATCAGTTCTGCATGATTTTTAATTAATGGTCTCAGTCTTTAGAAGTGTTGTACAATAGGAGTGGTTTTCATTTGCTCTCTACTACAATATTTGTGTTCCTTCAAGAAAACACAGACAGTGTAAGACAGGAACATTTCTCAACATGAGAACTGGGCTTCTGAATTTTAAAGGCAAAATGACCTCTATGGTTGCCTCAGTGGATCTGCAAAACCTGCAGTCAGGGAAGTGGCATTCAGACATTCACGTCTCAAGCTTGATCCACTGTGCATCCAATTTCAGAAAAGATAAAAACTATAGGAAATTTAACAAGAACAAGATACCCTCACCTCCTAAAAAAGAAAAAAAAGTAGAATTGGGACAGTAAAGACAGCATCATTGTGCAGAACAAAAGCTGTTAAAACAGCAGCAATCAGCTTAAATAAAGTAATACTGTTAAATTATGAGTGTATGTAAATTGCTCCTTGCTGAGTACAGGAGGCATTGGAAAATCCTCTGTAAGGGCTATTATGCTTTATCTCAGACATGTGTATCGCTGCAGTTAGGTAGTTTGCTCTTTAACTTGGAAGCATGAAGTGTCTGGACAGTAGTATTAAAGCTAGTTGTATTTGCAATTCCCTGCTGCGCAGTCAGCAGGAGTAATTTCACCATTCTCCTTTATGAGCCTTTGGAGCCATAAACACCTCCCCAGCTTTCCATGTGGAGCTCTGTAACTGGATAAGCAGTGAGACCATTAGCAATCTGGTTGCTGAAAAGGAGCTGAAGCCAGTCTACTCCTCCAGAAAATTAAATGTCTTCCTTGCACTAGCTGGTGCAGCCCTCTAACAAGGACTGACAGCAATTTTCTGCTTCAACACTACCATGTGAGAAATTCAACAGCAGCAAAAGAGAGGTGGAGATCAGAGAAGCAGAATCAACCTACATTTTTCTTCCCCTTGAAACATATACATATGTGTATCATAATCCTTTCATCCCGCAATAAGTGGTTCACACCTGCTATTGATAGAAATATTTAAAACTGGCACAAAGTGATACTTGGATTTTGACTTCTGTGAGATGTTCATTTCCACATGGATGGAGGCTGACATTATAAACTCCATGAGCATAGCTGACCCCAAATCTGACAGCGTCAGCTGGGGTCCAGAGCTGTAAGCAAACCTCTAAGCTCAGAGATGGCTCTTTCTGCATCAGGGTTGATGGGAACTGGTGGGTCTGCCTACACAGGCACCTGACTCTGATGTTGATCTTCAGGGGTAAAATACTGGGTGCTGGTCATCTCCACCATTTCTTTGCAGGTGTTAAATTCACTTGAAAACATGAACAGTGTCTTGGAGGATCAAATGGATCAAATATCTTGTATCTTCAGCTCTGCAGAATTTTCTACTGCCTGACTGTGGGATGGTGTGATGAACTGTCATCTCTGTGACAGGTTAAGAGAAACAGATTTTAAAAGGCATGAGACCCCCACAAGTGTGTGGTGGGAGGCAGCAGTGCACAGTTTTTTAAATCAAACTTCTGGCAAGGCAGTGAACTTCTGATCTTAAACGTGCACCTTTTCATATTCATTGTATAAATCTGACATGGCCCATTTCTATGAGAACATTAGTAGGGGAACACACACCTTCATGGTGTGAATGTGCAGCTGGCTTCCTTGCAAGTATCATCTTGCTTTCTTCATTCATACATTCTCTCATGCATCTCATGGGACCATAGAGAAGAAGTGCTCAGCAGCAGGCATGGAGGGACAAAACAATTACTTCTCCTGATCTGATGGACAAATATAGTTGAACGGTTTTCAAATATAGCTGTTTAAATCCAGATAGCTTCTCCACACAGAGAGTGTCTTGGCGCAGAGAGATACAGAAGCAATAAGAATTTCACCATGAAAGGAAGAATTCCCTGTTCTACCACTGGAAAAGAGACAGGCTCTGAGAAAATCATCCTCTCTACAAATCTCTAAGGAATGGTTCCTCTATCAGCCAGCAGCTAACAGAGCTTCCTGGGGCATCTGTCAGTGTCAGAAAATGTCACTGGACAGTAAAAGTTTATTATCTACAATGCTAAACTGTTAAAACTGTCCCCAGTGCAGCCCAGGACAGCTGGCGCTCTTCCATACAATTCCCCAGCAATCTGGGGATTAGTGCAAACTAGGGATGATTGCCAATACACAATTTGTCTAGGAGGCTAAGGAATTTTGGTGTCATGGCCACAGGCTGTTCAGTGATAGAGAAAGCCTATGACACTAATGTAAGTGTAGCTGTCTGTAGGGTGAGGTATCCCTCAGTGTCTGCTAGAGGATGGGTGCTAAAGCTTTAAATAACAGGTGCTCTGCTTCTGGTGTAATAAACTGTGTTCCTTTAGCTGAAGAAGTACCGATTTGGTTTTGGGAAGAGTGGTTGAAGTGCTGAGTTTATCACTGGGAGCAATTTTGTAGAGGATTTTATGGGTGTTAAACTTGGCTGGCCAGAAAGTATGTGCAGGTGAGATGTGAGGACTGTGACTTCAAATGTAAGAGGAAGGTGGAAGAACTCCTTCAGGGTTGGAAAAAGGGCTCATACCAGAGAGGGTGATTAGGGGGCCAGAAAGGGGATGAAGGGACAGGGATATCTGTCTTTGCTGAAGCAGCAAGCACTCCATGACTTGTTTGTTTTCTGTTACCTCATTTTCCACCAGGTCTGTCTGATTACACCCTATGCTGGGTCATCTGCATGACCCACAGAGACTGAGGAGGGCATGGGAGGGTACCCTCCTCCTCAGGAGTTTTCCATGCTGCTTGTTGTTAGCACAGGCAGATCTTGATCCTGGGTGGCACGCCAAGTGCAGGAGGTAAAGGAACACAGCCAGAGCCTTGCTTTGACCCTTCTTGCACCCCATGGGAAGACCAGTTCCCTGTCTTCATTTTCTCAACAAACCCTGCTACAGAAGCATCTATGCGTCTCCAGGAAGAAGGATATGGTGTAGTGGAGTCAGACAGAAGAGAAATCTCTGTAGCGTGAAGTTCTTCAGGAAAGAAGGATGAACATAAATTTCAGTGTGATGCAAACTCCAGCACCAGCTCACTGGGAGCATTGACTGGATGAGGCTTCATAAAGCTGTGGTATCGTAATATATACTTAAAGAAACTGAGTGGCATCTCATCTAAGTCTCTTGCACTGGAGTTTGCTGGGTACTGAAACTCTTTCTGAAGGCTTAGAAAGTTAGCGTGGTACTGCAAAGGGGTCCTCCTCCAAAATTCTCAGAATACAGACAGTGACATAGCTAAACCAAGGTGTAACATGGGCAGGCGGTACCAAAGGAAGAAAGGGATGGGTTGGAGATGACAGGAAATTGCTTTTGCACTGGGAGTTATGTTTAAGATCTTATATATAATCACAGACTGTAAATGATACATGACTGTCTAAATTCTTCTTAAAAAATAGATCATAAGGTGATTGAGACAACTTTGGAATAATAGAGTAAAAGCTGATTCAACAAATGAGATGTGTCTAGAAGCAAAAAGCATGGATTTATGCGTCTGACCAGTGTAACAAGATCTCTATCCCTCACTCACTCATTATTCTCCTTTCAGCCGAGGTCTTACTCGACAAGGGATGACTGGTTTAAACACAATAAAAATGGGAAAAAATACAAGCTTAAACTCCCCTTTTTTGTCTCCAGCTTTGTTCTCAAGCCGAAGCATGTGGAGTCAGGATGGGATGCAGGGTAAGGCAATATGCAGGACAATGCAATGTCTTATTGAGGGATTTGTGAGTGACATACTATAACCTTCCACAATCTGTACACATTCACCAAGTGTAAAATAATTGTTACATCCTGAAAGTAAATCAGCACAATGAGATAGGGAAGCCACATACCAAGTTATTTATACCCCCTTCTTGATGTAAGATTTTGAGAGTCCAACAGCTGTTGAAAAAGATAACTCCCTGATTCTTTTCAATCTTCACAGCCAAGGCTGATTTCCATCTCACCTTCTAAAACAAAGTTTCATACTGCACTACTAAGAAAGTTTTCAAGGTTCTTGTCAGGAAACTAATGTGTTTGCAATTTTTCTCCCCATGCTGATGTCTCTTTTCAGGGGAAAAAACAGCTGCAGTGTTTACAGAGCAGTTACAGATGCTGCAGGCATAGCGTAATACCCAAAGTTTAGGTTAGCACCATCACCAGAATCATGGGATGTGGGAAGGATAGGGGAGACACATTATACATCAAGGTTGTGCAACAGAAGAAGCCATTCTGGCCAGTGGTCAAAGGTATATTGTTTCTTCTCCCAGTAAATTAGTGCCTGTTCTTCTTTTTATGGTGGTTTTTCTTTTCTTAATTGTACGAAAAGCTTTGATTCTGCTCCCCAAGTGCCATGTGCAATGTTGTTGGTTTGATTGTTGGGTTTTTTTGTTTGTTGTGGTGGGTTTTTGTTTGTTTGTTTGTTTGTTTTCCCCAAAGCATGAGTGCAAAGGATGGAATTATTTTGAGTTTTTGTTCTTTACTAATATAATGCCTCTTCTTCAAAAATCTCTTTGGATATTAAATATGTGGGTCTTACTTTCTGACCTGCTTACTTACCAAAAAAGATGAAGTGCTTTGCCTAGAGTGTGGTGAATGCTTTTGGGTGGGAGTTAAAGCAAAGGATTTCTTTTGTCTTTCAAGTTTAGATAATTTTAAGACATCCAGCCTGAAATCCTGAGATTACAAATAGAATTTTTCAGGTCTGTATGAGGTGATTTTCTGTCTCACAAAACTGCTGCACTGGTGAACTAATAAGATTTAGTGGAAGCTGAAGCTTATAGAAGGCAAGGACTGTGCTCTTGGACCTGGAAAACAAAGACTGCATGCTGCAAGTCCCAGCCTTGCAGCAGCACAGTTTACAAATCAAGTTGTCTCATGCCCTGGTTGACCCATATGATGATGATATGCACAGCATGAAATGTTTCTTATGAACAAGAGCAGATATGATACAAAATCCAATATTTTCCTGGAAGATAAGGAAAGAGGCGATAATAATAATTGTCTATATTCTTGTATTTCTCTCCTTATATAGGAAGAATAGCTCTTCAATGTCTTTTCAGCTTTAATCAGTAAATAAAGAAATACAAAAAATGAAAATGAAAATATGAAAAATTAAAGAGAATTCTATTGTGGTTTTTTTAATTATTATTATATCCTATGTCCTTCCTGTATTTCTTTGTACACACGACCTCTGCTTTTACCTTGATCTTCAAACCTTTCTCCCTTTTTTGCACTTTTGTAAGGCTCCAAACAATCCTGCTGGTATAAAATGGGCCTGTTTTTCATGTAGTCTGAGTCTTGTAATTAGGACTTTGAATGCTTTCCTTTTAGAGTAAATGAATAAAATCTGACCTAAATTGGCCACAATCAGATGTGTCTACCCTCTAGAAGTTGTCTGGAGAGCAGTGTTAAATGCTCCCCATTTCTTTCCTGATGGAGAGTGTCTCAGCACAGAAAAGTATGATGTTATAATTAGTTCTTGTGCTAACAGTTTCAATAGAAAGACCCAAGACAGAAAGAACTGGATCCTGGACTACCTTAGCAGCAGTGATCCACTTATCTGTGGCATCCATGGTTACCTCAGGGTCTTCCAGAAGAGGGAAACTTGGGGCTTTGCTCAGATGCACTGAAGACTTAGGTGTCCATGCAGTATTTTGAATTCAAGGGCAGAGCACCTGATATTCCACACGGCCAGACCTGGTTTCTTTATGCAATGAAAAGAAATGGGAGCTGGATTCAGACTGCCCTCTACAGCTACATAATGTAAGTGTTCAGCATGAACTGGAGAACTTATCATGGCCATGCAGCAGTGGGGCTCCCTATGCAGTCATGGGGCTCCCTAGGCAGCCAGGACAGACAGTGATCAGGAAGGTCACAATAAAGCAACTGCGTTGCTCGTAGCAGTCCAGGCTGTCACCGCGCTGGATGTCACATAGTCTGCATAGCCCTGAAATAGAGTCTGGCTCTTGCTGATGCCTGAGGGCATAGGTACTCACTCTGATTCAGGTCCCAATACACTGTTTCTGCTTCTGTGCTTGGCATCAGGGGCCTCTTGCCTGATGAAAAACTAGTGCCCTGCATCACTCTCGGTGGACAGGGTGTTTAATGAAGGTCACCCTTGTTCTTCAGTGTAGGCTTAGCTTAAGTTAATAACTTTGGCCATTTGGCCTTCTCCACAAAGTATCTCAACTCTGTGCTCTCAATCACCCAGCCAGGCCAGGAAACTACATCTAAGTGACACACCACCGAATGCTGAGCAACCCTAAATCATTGCATAGAGAAAAAGTGTCACTTTTTGTAGGAAGATATTACTACAATTCACTGTTAATCCCATGTTCACTGAGTCCAAGTCCCTTCCTCAATGCCTTTGCAATCTCAGTATTAGTGCCATTAACAGAAGTCAGCAATGAAAACGTTCCCCTTAAAGCAGCCTAAAATCCATCTCTTTCACTTCATACACAAACACTGTTACTGCCCATGTTTGTGTACGATTGCAGAGTATGACAGAGCAGGGAGGTGTGGGTGACATTCTTTGTCTGGTGTCACTCACTGGAGAGCTTGAATTGGTCTCTTTTCATGCTTCCTGATTTATCAAAATAAAACTGACATCAGCTGTTCAAAATAGCTCAAAACTGCTGTTCTTTGACAAAAAGTGAGTCATTCACAGCTAAGAGAATACAATTATCTTTTCAAATTGTTTCTCCAAACAATAAACAAGTACAGAAGCAATGCTGATTTTTCTGTTCTGTGTTTTTTCCCCTCTGTTCTTTGCTTTATTTCAACCTGCACAGCTCAGGGCTGATGGGGGAGTATACCAATCATATGCAACTCTTACAGAAGTCTGCGTGACTTGTGGAAATTCAGTGTGTCTTCACTTTCAGTGCTGTTAAAGAACTTGAATAAGATGTGCAGAAAATCTCTTTTCTTTGCATAAGCCCCAGCTGAAGTCACCTCTTGAGGTGAATCTTTAACAACTGTACTTCATGGTGTGGATGCTTTTCTTGATGCATGAAGGTTGGCTTTGAGTTCTGTGCTTAACACAGATGTTATAAATAACCACACCGCAGTTCTATGGTGAAGTTTGGTCCTCCAGGTCCAGTTAAAGCCTCAGTAAGAAAGAGGGTGGGTCTGGTTATATCCCAGCTTTTCAAGGTTATAAATATTCTCTGCACATTTTGGGGGAGCTCTTATTACTCACTCTTTTCAGTGGTGTTCACAGTGGTCCCTGCCTAAGTTCACAACAGGATAAAACATGCAGTGGGAAGGCCAAACACAAGGCAAAGCAGATTTTAAAAGTCCCTTTTCAGATGTATGGGGAGGTAAGACCTAGGCATTTTACAGCATACGTCAGCAGCTATGTTAAACGAGATTATATTTGCTTTGGTGAAGCTGTTTTCCCACCAAATTCTGTAGGCTTTTTTGTAGCTTCCCTAGACTATGCTTAGAAAGTTGATTTCAGTTTTATAAATAGCAGTTATTTCAGATGAAATATTTATGCCTACAACAAAGAATCTAACTTTCAAGACACACAAAAACTTTTTGCTTCCATGGCAAAACAGCAGAATAACTTAAATGAAACTTTTGGGGGCCGGTTTATATTTTCTGACATATTAAAATAAAGTTAAGAATTCCTTGATTTTGAGTCTGCTGAACTTTAAATTGGCTTCAGAATGATTTGCTGAGTCCGTGTGTCTAGAGGGTTCATTAATAAACAGGCTTTCAGTTCCTTTTTTAAGTTTAGCTTTTTCGTGTGTAGCTGAATTGATTTTTTTTAATTTCTCTAAGAATGTAAGCCTCCTTCAAAGACTGTATTTCTAAGTAAAAAACTTGTTCACCTAAAAAGGACAGCTATCTCTGTGTTAGCTGATCTAATGCATTCACTACAGTGAGTTTTTGAATCACATTCAGTATTTTTTAATGAGTGATAGACCCAGGCTTAAGGTTTGAATGCAAACCCACACCTAGCGTCTTTAAATGTTCTTATCTGGCTGTTACTACGATCAAACTCCACTGTGAAATGAAGCTATAACTGAACACAGTGATCAATGGAGCTTCTCAACAGATTTTCAATGTTACATCAGTATGAATGGAATTAAGCCAAAATTGGCTTTGCTGGGATCTGCCAGTTCTAAATAAAACTTGTAACAGGAAAATCCTTGCATCTGCATCAATTGATGAATCAATAAATGGAATTTGCAAGAGTTTCAATGTATAAAAAGACTGTTTTCTTGTGTTCTTACCAGCTTCTCCTGGGAAGACTCTTAGTACTTAAATGCCTTTAACCTTTGCTATAGACCTCACATTTCCTCTTATATGATGTATACAGGATGAAGATATTTAAAATAATAAGGTAGGATCTCAAGAATTGCTCTTCTGATTGCCTTGAGTGATGGGTAAATAGGGAAGGAGAAGGACCAAATTTTACCACAAAGATAGGTAAAATATCTTCGGGTAAAAATGCTAGCTAGAAAACTGACAGGGCTTTATTCAGCTTACTCAATTAAGAAGGAGCCAGGTTCAAGAAAATGACAAACAATTAATCTTCACTTTCCAAGCTGGCAGACTCTGATGCGGCACGTGGGACACATACGTTAGACCAGTGTGTTGTGGCAATTGAATCTCTTCATAGATGGTGCAGGAGATCCAGAGTTGACAACCATCAACAGCAGGGAGCTTGGATCAATAAGCATCAGTCTTAGATGACTTCTAATTGCTTAACTCCACTGCTGTATTTTGTATTTAGTGAACATCTCATATGCAGCTACTTGAAGCTCCTTCCTCGCCTTTGGTACCCATCTGTTAAAGACATATGGATTATATTATTACAGACTTGTCTCCAAATACCAGCTAGGATGAAGCTGCCAAAACTGAGGTGTGGTTGCCACCAGACTCTGACTTCCTTCACCTTGTATTTGGACAAGAAATCTGCAGACAATACCAAAATTTAAGTCACATTGCAGATCTATGTAGACAAACAACCTTCTCTGATGATAGCCAATGCTGGGAAAAGTATATAGAAGAGACAGACGTGCCATATGACCTCCAAGATCTCTCCAGCTTTCTGAAATTTGAGACTCAGTATTTCCTGAACCAAAGTGTTTAAGTACTTACAGCAGGTTCATCTTTTATTATCCATAAACTTACATTGTGTGGAAATCATAAAGTAATAGAATCATAGAATAATTTTGTTGGAAAAGACCTTTAAGATCATAGAGTCCAACTATAACCTCTCCACTACTGAACCATGTCTCTAAGCACCTCATCTCCATGTATTTTAAATGCCTCCCGGGATAGTGATTTGACCACCTCCATGGGCAGCCTGTTCCAGTGGCTGATAATACTTCCAGTGAAGAGATTTTTTCCTAATATTAAATCTAAACCTCCCTTGGCACAACTAAAGGTTATTTCCTGTCATCCTATCACTTGTTACTTGGAAGAAGAGACCAACCCCCACCTTGCTACAACCTTCTTCCAGGTAGTTATAGAGCTTGATAACATTGCTCCTGAGCCTCCTTTTCTCCAGGCTAAGTAACCTAAGTTACCTTGTCAGCTTTATTGCCCTTCTCAGCACACACTTCAGTGTCTCAATGTCCTTCTTGTAGTGAGGGGCCCAAAACTGAACACAATATTCGAGGTGCAGCATCCCTAATGCCGAATACAGGGGCATAATCATTTCCCTACTCCTGCTAGCCACATTATTTCTGATACAAGTCAGGATGCTGTTGTCCTTCTTGGCCACCTGGACACACTGCTGGGTCATGTTCAGCTGACTGTCAACCAGTATCCCCAGATCTCTCTCTGCGAAGCAGCTTTCCAGCCATTCTCCCCCAAGGCTATAGAGTTGCATGGGGTTGTTATGATTCAAGTTCAGCTCCTGGCACTTGGGCTTGTTGAACCTCATACAATTAGCCACAGCCCATTGATCCAAATAGAGTCTAAAATTTGGAGGTTGCATCTGTTTCTTCACTAGGCATCAGGAACAGGCTGCAGGTCATTCACACAGGCAATTAAAATTACGAACTTGAATCCCATCGGCCTTATGGATCTACTGTGTATTTGTTTTACTATCTCATTTAGAACTAATTTGAGAGTTTCTGCAAGATTTTTTTTTGTGTGATGCAGAGAAATCTCATGATTCTCTGCAGCTTTCAAAGAAAATAGGAAATCCCTCTTGCAGTTTCCTTTTCTCATAGATTGATCTGGACTTATGGTTCATCAGCGCTAGCACTTCTGGAGATAAAATATTGACAGTTTGAATTGCATTTTCCTGTTACCAAATAACATTTTATAAATATGAACACAATTCCATTGAGTCTGCCCCCCCAGTGTCTGGTTCCTTGCGTCTTCATCATAAAATATTACAGTTTGGTCATTACTGCTATCTCTTACTAGTCTATTTTTGTGCAGGTTAGCTGGGAACATCCCCAGGTCTTTGCTTTCTGTTACCAGATTTAGCCCAGACTTCTCCAGGAAAAATTCTAAGGATCAGGGAAGGACTTTTTTACACTTAGCAGCTTGTGACATAACTTACAGTTTTCTTCAAGCCTAATTCAGAAGGAAATACAAAATAAGCCAGTTGCCAAACTTCTTCCATCTCCCAAGGCCTCCCATTTCACAAGAAGAGAGGGGTCTAACATGCATAGGACTGGATTAGGAAACTTTGAAAGAATATCCAGAGTAGCAATGATTCCCAGCAGACAGATTATCTCACTACAGGATAGTCAAAACTACACAGTTCTGTAAGTAATTTACAGATTGCTCTGCTTTGAGAGACTCTGAAGTCCATTGTGCTTGAAACTTGAAGTATTTTAATGTATTCAGCCAGTTTAGTAGGAGCACACTGAGTTGTCAAACTGTAAAGGCCTCTCAGATCTATAGAAACAAACTAGAGTGTGAGAAAAAAATAATTAATTGTTGGCTCAAATAAACATTTGATGTGAAATAACAAAACAGTGGCTGTTAATATTTAATGCAAGGACATGTAGTTTTGGCTAGTGTCAGCAAAACCATGAGAAAAGAACTGAACTACTGAGGAGAAAATTAATTTAGCTAAATTTAGAACCTCCTCGAAATGACAGAAACTCCCATTAACTTCAACAGAGCCAAGATTTCATGCAGAGCTCCTAAATTTAGTACAAAACTTGAAGCATTCATAATTAGCAAAATAGGAGTTCTGAAATGGTGGGAATGGCTTTACTTATTTGCCCGCTAACTCCTATTCCACTGTAATTTGAACAATCATTAGAGAAATGGTTCATCTGTTTCCCAAGTTATTTTCTTAAATCTTGAGAAGATTTTTGGGGGAAGATTCCACAAGTCTTGTATTGCTGATGGGATTTTAGTATGCTTCTTGAATCAATAAATAGTTAGCTTCCTTCAAAAAATCTGTTTTGATTTTCAAAAAGCTGACGATAGCCTGTTCCCTGCATCAAAGTAGAGAAAAAGATATACATCCTTTGTCAGTGTGAGAAAAATGTAGATCTACATTTTCATTCATTCATGTCTGGCTTCCACCCAAACACCAGAAGGGATTTCTTGCTTCCTCTGTCAATTGTAAACCGGAACGAACTTGTATCTTCTTCCTCTTGAAAAGGCAGCTGTTGGGCAAATGGTTTCACAAAAAAGAATGCTTGTGCATACTCTGCAGTCAGCTTAATCTGTACGTCCACAAACTGTGGACTGTGCAGAACTGGATCTTTATCAGCTGACCTCTTGCAGGCAGAACTCTTAGCTTCAATTAAGAAAGCACAAACAGTAAACCTGCTGACTGGCCTGTATGCAATTTCACCTTCTTTGGGGCTTTTTGTGGGGGAATTAATTCAATATGTGGGCTGTGAAAGGGTCAATAAATCTTTACATTTTTGGAGTCAAGCCAAGTCTTATCAAAGGCTGATGAGGTAAATGTGGCAAATTTGACAAGTTTTTCCCAGAGCTTATTTCATGAACAAAATTTTGTTAGGAAATGTTGTGACTCTAATAGCAACTACATAAAATGCCCTCCCACCTACTGTAAACCTTATGCAGCCATGTAAACCTCAAGAGACTGCTCAGATGAAGAGTAAACTTACTTACTTTGTAGATAGTGGTCTTTAATAGTAGATATGTGATCTTCACATACACCTATCAGTAGTGATTTCTATGAACTGTGCGCATACTTGCTACTTTTACTACTGACTGAATGTGAACTGAACCATTGGTGTCTGAACACACATGAAGGCTCAAGATAACTTGCACCTCATTTTCACACAAATATCTAATCTTAATATTTGTCACCTATGAGAATACACAAAGTGAAGAGCAAACTCAACCAAAAGATTGCCCAGAGAGCTGTGTCTTCAGCAGCACCCAGTAACACAAAACTTGAAGAGTATGAGTAAGGAACAGGCACGATTGTCTGGGACTTTTCTTTGTATATCTTCCTGGCTACTGCTCCTTGGTTTATTCTCCCTTCCTATTGTAATTTCTCCATTTCCAGAAAAAAGAAAAGCTATTTAGAGATCTCTGGAGTAGAAAGTTGCATCTGGACTACAGTATATTTATCCTCCGGCAATCTGTTGAGTTTCTGAGTGCACTGATATTTTGGCCTCCCCAACACCCTCTGGCAGAGTTCCACTGTTCATTTATGTCCTATCTGAAAGAGAGCTTCTTTTTATCTTCAGCATTCTGCTTGGTAACAACAACATTTTCTGAAAACCTCAAGCACTTGAAAAAAAGTACTTCTCATACTAAGTCTCTGTAACAAAGACGACATCTTTTGAGGTAGCTACTGACTGCCTATTAGCATGCAATTTGAACAAGGTGCATTGCCCCAAATTCATCCTCTTTCTAATTTAATGCCTGGCTTCCTCTAGGATACATCTAATTTGGATATATCTTGTGCTAGCAAAATAGAGATTCATACAGAACTGTCTCATAAATAACTCACAGTTCCCTTCATCTCTGGTCACTACACCTGCCTATTTTGCCAGGGTGTTTGGAAGATGCTGATTGTTTTCTTTGCCATGGAAATCTGAGAAGAGAAGCCTCTAGCAAGGTCTGCCACATGCTGACTGGGAAAATGAGGCTTTCAGAAGTTCCCTTTGTCCTTCGCTGCTAGCCACTCACCCCAATTTACAGAGCACAGCAAGCATTTCTTTTTTTTGGTAAAGTGATAAAGCAGGTTTTTGTCATCCTATCCTTCTCCATATGCCTCTTTTAGCAGAAAAATAATCCAGCAGCAGCAAGAAAGCTCTATTTTCGTGACTGAGCTTCTTTCAGTAACCTGACAGAAAGGACCTTTTACCTTCTTCCCTGAATCTTTTTATCCAACTGCTTAAGAAAATTTATGTTCTTAAGCAGAAATGGGATAACTTTCTTTGTACTTTGTTTGCCTTCAAGAAGAGTCAATGACCTTCAGTCTTTAGCCATCTTAAAGGTTACTAATGAATCATTTAGTTTTTTAAATATAGTTTCTGTGCATTAAATACAAAGAAATATATACTTTCGCTGCTTTTTTTTTTCCAAAAGAAAAATAGTTCCTTTAGTCACCTTAGGATAGTTGCTCAAAAACAAATCATATCACTAGTAACTTTTAACAATCTTGAATTTGTGTTTGACAGCACATCCCAGATTTCGGTGTTGAATGCTTCTGAAGGCAGGTTAGAAGTGCCATTGCAGTACATTGCTATTCAAGGCCAGAGTCATAGTAAGACAGCAAACACTCCAGACAGAGTCTTAGTTTAATTTCCAAGCTAAGATGGGTGTGTAGCCCTGTACAGGCTGAGCCTTATGCAGGATGGTTCAGCACTGCCTCCTATTTCAGATGACTAGAAAAAGAGAGGTTAGATGGTAGCATCTCTGCTCTATCTATCCTTAGAAGCATCCAACACTCTTAGGATGCTTGGAGAAGAGCCAAGCTGGGTATGATTTAAGGCCCAGCTTTTCCTCTTCTACAGACTTTGAGTGGATGCCAAAGAAGCTGTGCCTTGTTCTTGTGGTTTGTGGCTTCCTGCTGTGATGGGTCCAAGCACTCAGCTGGCTTCTGACCCAACAGCAAGGCAGAGAAAGGGCAGAATTTATGTTTACCGTGTAGAGTGTCATTTCCTGGCTGTGCAGCTCTCGCTGCTCATGGCCTTGCTAAGGAGTTCAGGGATCATATAAGCCAAATATGCAAGTGGCTTCTTTCTCTGCTGAAAAGAGAGATCATCCGTGGATCACTTTTCATGAGTGGAAAACATCACCGCTTGACCTGTAAAAGAAAGAGGAACAGGTTTCTCAGACAGGGTTTTTGCAAGCCTTATATATCTTTTGCTGTAAGTGAGGTTTCCTTGAGACACTGTGGTGTTCGCTGTGGTAAGGAGAGCCAGATGAATTTGATTGTCTGTTTTTTAACGTTTATTTTTTAACTGCCCACCTGACCCAAGACCCGAGGACAATCTCTCCCATAGTTAAACATTACCAGTGAGCCTCAGAAGTGCTTCTTGAGAAGTAACATGCATGTTGGCAAAATCCCCCACCAAGCTGAAAGGGACACATTATTAATTGGGAATGGTGGTGCATAGCACATCCTATCAAACACGCTTGATTCATTCACAGGTGTTATCTCCAAAAGTGCTGTACCTGCAGACCAAACTTGTGTAGGGCAGTTGCAAGATGGATAGGCCACAGCCTTGTTCTTTTTCCCTATTTTTTTTCAATCAGATTCCCCAGAAGTGGGTGATAAACTTCTGAAAGGAGGGGATAGAGGCACTGCTTAGCTACTGGGACCAGCAGCAAACTTGATTTAGCACACACCACAGATGTACAGGTCTAAATTTCAAAAGCTGGTCTGCCTTGACTCAAAAGTGGCAACTTGTTTCAGTCCTTGCACTTCTAACTGATGAAGAATCTGATACCTCTGTGAGTGCTAGTGCTCCTGTTCTTGCAGATATAGGGTAGAGGCATCACGTGTCATGGTATCTTGTTGCATCTCTACAGTTACCATATACTTTGTCACCACATCAGTGCCATGCTGCAGAACAGGGTATTTACTGTGAGGGTGGTGAGATGCTGGAACAGATTGCCCAGAGAAGTTGTGGATGTCCTGTCACTGGAAGTGTTCAAGGACAGGTTGGATGGGGCTTTGAACAACCTCATCTAGTAGAAGGTGTCCCTGCCCATGGCAAGGAGTCGGACTGGATGATCTTTAAGTCTCTTCCAACCCAAACTATTCTGTGGTTCTATGATTTCATCAAGGGCTACACTTGGAATTCCTACCCCTATGAATGCAAAGGTCTGAGAATAAGCCTGGTGGACTAGGGTAATCCTTAAATGAGTCATTTCCCCACATAAGGATTTACAAATCACAAGGAATTACACTGAAGTGATGGGTGCCTCAGATATGCTTGTAAGGGTTAAAGATCCAATTGCACCAGCTGGGAGAGGTGCACACAGTCTGTAAAGCTAGCCCTGCTTGCTACCCTTAAGGAAAGACAGGCACAACGTTGCCCACAGCAGACCTGTGAACTTGAATTACTTGGAGATCCCTTGGTCTCTTGATAGCTTTTGGAGTCACTGGAAATCTTTCAGGACAAAGCAGGTGATGAGGATAAGCATTTAGAAACACAGATGTGTACCCTACCTTCCTAAGACTCCAGCTGGCACATTCAGCAGCTGCTGTCCTTCTCCATGTTCCTCATGCTCTTGTGAATTCAGCCTGTGATTTTGGCCTGTTTCCTGGTGCTCCCAGAGGACTAGTTCCAAAGCTCTGGACTACAAAGACCCTTCCAATTTATGCACTCCTTCTTGGACCAGGGACCAGCAACTTCCTTGATTTACAGAATAATTGCTCCTTCCACTGCCAAACAGTGCCTTCAATACCATAGAATATGTCATATGCTTCCACTTGGGAAAAAAAACAGCAGTCTTTTTTTTCTGGAACATTTCTGGCAAAATGTCCTCTGAAGTCCTCAGATCTATCCAGACCTGAAGAAAACTCATAAATACAATAGCCTGGTTCCTTTCCCTAGGAGTGGAAAATGTTCTGCTGCTGCCCATATTTCACCCAGGAGCTCATTGCACTGTGAGGTATGCTTAGACCTTGCCAAGGATGGAGAGTAGAAAAAAAAAAATCAACTACTTTGGACCTTGTGGAAACTTTAATGAGAATCACTCTTCTCTCAAATACATTTTTTCATGCATAGTTTCTTTTTCTTGCTCATTTTTCCTGAAAAGTTATAACAGAAAAGTTTTGAAGGTATTTGGACAGCTACGATCTTCATACAAAGCTGACAGAAGAATTCAGTTTTACTAAGCCTGAACAGTGGAGATTAATTTATTTCACCAGTCCTTAGTATGAACTGCATTTGAGATAAAACCTTAATTGGCTAATAATTTATTGGACATATTTTTGTTTTGGTTTGGTTTGTTGTTTTTTTTTTATCCAGAAGATCCATTTTCAGCCTTGTATACCTAGACAGTTTCTCTTCTATTCCACTTTCTCCACACAAATTGTAACTTTCCAATTTTGAGGTTCTGCTACTGACCTATAATTATTCTTTGACTGAGGTTACACTTGAAGGTCACTGGGATAGAGTGTCTCATGTGCATTGCAAATGCATGCCTATTAGGTAGTATTAACTAGTAAACATTACATTAGCTCTTTTCTAGTTCTGTTGGCTGCATCTCACAAAATCACAGAATGGTTGAGGTTGGAAGGGACCTCTAGAGGTCATCTGGTCCAACCTCCCTGCTCAAGAAGGGACAGCTACAGCCACTCACCCAGGACCATGTCCAGGTGGATTTTAAATATCTCCAAGGACGGAGACTTCACAGCCTTTCTGGACAACCTGTGTCAGTGCTTGGTCACTCTCACAGTAAAAAAAGTGTTTCATGATGTTCAGATGAATCCTCCTGTTTTTCACTTTCTGCCCATTGCCTCTTGACTTCTCAGTTGTTCTGACAGCAATTCAAACTGTGAAGGTCCTTATGTGAAGCCCGAGTGTTTTTGTCCTTCCTTTCTAAGAAACTTCCTGTAATCTCCCGTATCTCTCCTTAAACACTTCTCCTTGTGGTTGAAACTTCTCCAAAGTAATTCTGAAGATGAATAGTTTGTGGAGTCACAACTTCCATCACATTTAAGGGCTCCCGTGTTACTCTCACCTTTTAACTAGGAGGTAGGACTTTGTTTTCTAACACATATTTAGACGCAAAATGGAGCTCAAAGCATACGTTAGAACATGAAAATGCTTGGCTAGCAGTAGCTTTAAAAGCTGGAGTGGAAATAACAGCTGTGACTGTTCCTTTTTAAGAAAAACCTTAGCGTTACTTGTCTTTGCATTTGATGCTCCAAGCAGTAGATGTACATTTGTGCCTTATTGAGCCCTGCTGTGTCCTGTTGAACCTTCGGCAGCTAAAGTGCAGTCCTCTGGGTTTGAAGATGCTATGAAAAACAGGAGAATCAGAAGACAACTAACACAGAGTCCATCTACAGGGACAGAATTCCTATTAATTTTCAATATTCAGACCTGAACTATGAGTTTCTACACTTGTTTGTAAGGCACCTGTCTATGCAAATTCCAAATCAGCACAAGTAATAATTTGGAGGATGTAACAGGTTAATTTATTCCTGTGCATGTTTTATTTTGTTCCCATTTAAAACTTAACATTATGCTTTTGCATTAAAACTGTTATCAGATTTCTGTAGTTAATGAGCCAGAGAGACTAGAACACAGCAAATTTTCTTCCACTGGGTTGGAAAAATGTAGTCATTAAAAGAAAAGACATCACTTGTTATTCCATGGGTCTAAAAGGTTATTTCTTTATTTATTTATTGAGAAAAGTGAGGAGAATGACAATGGCAGATAATTAGACCTGGAATGACATATCTCAGAAGGAACTGTACAAAGTTTAGAGGAATGTGTTATTTGAAACATTGGCCAATGTAAATATCTCTGCTTTTAGCATTTCCTACAGCTCCTAAATGGGGTCAATGCTGAGTAAAGCATCAGGCCCTATCAGCAAGGTCCAGGCCACAATGCCAGATGTGGTTCGGTGTCTGTTACATCTCTTTGTAATGCCACAGCTCTGCCACAGCTCTGGCATTGCTTAACATCACTGAGGATTTGGGGTGAAACATTTCCAGGGCAGCTCAGCGGAGACATTGTCACTGGAACAGGATATAGATTTTCTCTGCAACTGCTCAGTGTTAACCTCAGTGGTAAGCATATATTAGCATGTATCTATGGACATGTATGCAGGTGTAGATATATCCTAAAAAAACCCACAGAAAAGAATATTTAATATGTTAACAAATAAATAATGTATCTAAGATGACTAAAACATCATTAACAACAGAACGGACTAAAGAAACTAAACTTTTCAACTCTATATCAAGTGATTATTCCACTTAAATTTGAGAAGAAACTTCTTCTCAGTGAGGGTGACAGAGCACTGGAACAGGCTGCCCAGAGAGGTTGTGGAGTCTCCTTCTCTGGAGACATTCAAAACCCGCCTGGACGCCTTCCTGTGCAACCTCATGTAGGTGTTCCTGCTCCGGCAGGGGGATTGGACTAGATGATCTTTTGAGGTCCCTTCCAATCCCTAACGTTCTGTGATTCTGTGAATCTGTGATTATTCTTAAAGTAAAGCTATCCTTGGCAGTTTTTGCATTAGTTACTTGAACTCAAGGTACCTGAAAATGCTGCAGAAATTTCTGGAAGGATGCAGAGTGTACCAACACTGCCGCCTGCAGTGTGGCACTGAGATACCTGAGCTTTTCCTCTTTAAAAAAGCCTCGCTGTGGTTAAAGGCCTGGGCTAAAAGCAGATCTCTTGGCAGCGTGCCATTCCTTGCCATTTGGGCAAGGGAACTATGGATGGACTTGCACTCCCGGTGATGACCTGTCACTTCCACTGGCCTTGCTGCCCCACAGGTCCTGCCAGAAAGCACAGGCATCTGCCATGCAGGAGGTCATCTTCACCATGGAAGTGACTCCTGTTGTCCATACTCAAAAACAGGTCTGAGTGCAGGAGTGTCTCCCTCACTCATTTAGGCATGGAGAAATAAGTATTTAAACTACTTAAATGCCACTCAATTTGTATGTTTTTTTAATATTTTCCATGATAAAATGAAACCAAAACCCACAAAGATTAGTTTAAAAAGGGTAAGATTCACGGAGAAAATGTTGCTATTATACTCAAAAATATAAAAACTTTAACAAACACAAAAAAGACGTTTTATATAGAAATTGCATGAAATTCTCTGAGTCATTCTGTCTACTCATCAGCATCAGTCTATAAAAACACAGTCCAAAATGAAAAATTACTAGAAAAATTTAAATTCTAATTAAAGATCCATTTTAATTGAACAGATGTTGATTAGATCTAATAAACCTTTTACAGAGTAAGATCTTGAGATGAAGAAAGCCCCATTAATTTAGAGATGAGTTCTATTTTGTTCAACTAAGAACATCTCAGGAAGAAGGATAAAAGGATTGGAAGCCTCACTTCCACCAACCCTAACATCCAAAACATTTTTGTTTAAGAGTTTATTAAGCAAAAAGGAGCTAATTGCTGCACATCTCTCCTTAGAAAGTAATACCATTGAGCTCGTTATACCTTCTCTCACATCAAAGATATAAAGATATCAGCTCTATGTGGGTCTTTTTCTGCTGCAGGGAATCTTAGCTGGGCAACTGGGACTCAGTAGTGTTTTACTCATTTTAATACCTTGCTCTTTAAAATTTAAAGGCATTTTAGTGAATCTGCTGTTCCCAGAAAATTGTAAGGAAACAGACAACAGACATTGTAGCTATTTCTGCAAAAGTTTTCTGTTCAAATGTCTTTTAGTATCAAGGGGCTTAATTTCCTTGAACTCATTCCTAGTTCAAGCAACCTCAAAATAATAGGACCTTTCGCTCTGATTTACAATTGCAACATCTGAACTTGGATTTGCATTTGCAAGAATGCAAAGAATTTATTTACTCATGGATTTTCTGTCAGACATAAACACCACCTTTCTGAGACCAGATTTCATCTAATTGTATGAACTAAATGGTTCCTCAAAACATTTAAAAAGCAAATGCCAACACTAAGCTTTAAATAAGGTATCTCAGATCAAATGCAGGAGAGTAGCTTTCATTCAGTACTCAGAGCACTAATACTAATGAAAAACATGCAAGACTGTTGATGTGCAGTATACATATGCATAAGCTAAAAATTTCCACTTCTTTCTCTCTATAAAGAAACAAGTGTTCTGCAAGACACTTAAAAAAAGAATTCTAAATTGTTATCAAATTACTAGAGGTAAACTACTGCGTCAGTAATTAATGCACACAGATGATTACAAGGATAAAGACTTTTTACTACAGTGGCTTGAATTCAGTAAAACAAAAATAAGACGTCAACTTGCAAAAAAAAGGGAAATTTTAAGATATATTGGTAAAATACAATTAATCCATACATACATGCATTCTAGCTTTTGTGTATGCAACCAGATCTACTCCCTGTTCTTTTTCATTATCTGCTAAATTAATCCCAGAATATCACTAAAAATTCACTATCATGGATCTCTTGTTCATGGTTGTCCAGCCAGGAGTAGAGGTTGGTCATATTGTTCACCAATTTCTTGATCCCATTTTAAGAGCCAGACCAGCCTTCAAGGAGAGTAATCAGACCAAACATAACCAATTAAACCTTAGATCAAATAATAAAATAAAATATAACTTATTTTAATGGCAGTGTGGATTGCTCCATCGACTTATGTTTTGTTATGGTGTACTCATGTGAGTGGGTATAGAAAGGTGCGAAGGCGTTGGTTGTTCAGCCTCC
The DNA here is from genome assembly GCF_000695765.1 of Mesitornis unicolor. Lineage (NCBI taxonomy): Eukaryota > Metazoa > Chordata > Aves > Mesitornithiformes > Mesitornithidae > Mesitornis > Mesitornis unicolor. The sequence goes on along the minus strand of NW_010202899.1, from coordinate 6,284 downwards.
TAATTAAATTCTTGGTTATATCTAGGCATGGGCAATAGCTTCCACTTTGGAAAGAAATGGAGGATTGAGTCTCTGACAATAGATTTCAGTTTCAAGTCAGAGGAATATGAAGAATTTCTGAAGGAGAGGCTTATTAAGTACAGGGATTCTTTCCTTTATTATCCTCAGGCCTGTGGGGAAATAAAACATTTTAATTGTATCTGAAAATTTGTTTGCAAACTGCTGACCCAGAACGGTAGCCCTGGTAATAATTTGTTATAGGCTTCTTGTTGAACTAGTGCATGAGCTGACATGCATCAGAACTGCCCAGACATCATCTGCTTCTGGGTGGAGAATGCAATTTGTTGCCGATATCCTCCGAAAACTAAAATCTTACACAAAACTGTTGCAAAATTCAGCACTGGAATCTATGAGAAACATAATTTGATGATTTGGCAAGAAGTAAACAGCACAGGGCATGCTTCTGAGCAAGGCTGCAGGAATTGGTTCTTTGGGGATAGGAGTGCTTTGTTATCCAGAACAATTATGTCAGCCTGTGGAGTCGTGTAAGAGAAATCCCCAGGAGAAGGGTGGTGAAGACAGCTTTACAACTGCTGTGCATTAATGGAGCAGGGAAAAACATCCTGGCCCTGGAATCATAATTCTAGAGAGCTGAAATTCTTGTGTGGCTCTTTTGCAAGACTTTGTAAACACAGATTGGAAATAAATAAGTGCAGTCCTGTTCTCTTGCAAGAACTGTATAAGGATGAACTGGGGAAATGTAAAATTATTATATTTTTCAGGAGATTAAATATATATTTGTTTTCTTCACATGAAAACATGGCAATGTTCTATAAAAATAGGAAAGGCAGATGCTTGCCCTTGTTTGTTTGAGGAGCAGAAGTACAATGCTTTCTGATGTGCTCTACAGCAAAGTCTCCTTGCTCACAGGAGAAAAGAGAAAACCTGTTTGGGTTGAAGAGGGATCTTGTTTATGTGACACATCTAAAAAGGTCTCCGCCAGCCACAGGTGAAGATGTGTGCTGATACTTTGACAACTGTAGCTCAAGGTAGAGCAAGATCTTATGAACTCCTGGTGAATACGGCAGTGTCCTAGCAGCCCTGAGAGGCCATGATCTGTTCCTAGCCCATTGCCTTCTGTTGGTTGATGGTGGAAGGACAGGGTCATGATGATCATGCTTCCTTACAGCCTTTCCTAGAGCTACCTGACTCCAGAGTACATGGTGCAGGAGCAGGGCCTGTAGTCCGTAAAGGGTCTGGTCAATGGGGACACCCCGGGAGAAGCCGCAGGAGAGTGTGTTATGCCTGTCATGGAGCACCTGCCCATGTGCAAGCTGTGTCTGGGTAGCCTGAGTGACAATGAATGGCATGCTAAGTATTGCCAGAATGGACTTGGGTATTTTGGTTTAAGCTGAGATGCTGTATGAATGGTAAGTGTCAGTTTCTCTTTTGCTGCTCTCTCTTCCACCAGTAGTGCTTACTCTATGTGCCATGCACCAGCTAACAAGGAGGATGAACTTGGCTTAGAAGCTAATATCACTAAAACCCTATGACTAAAAATTTTGTGATGGAGCTGGGTGAAGCAAGGCATTGCTTAGCGAGGCATTGCAGATGCAGCAGGTACAGGTGATTGCAGCTGCATGGCATGAAAGGCAGCTTCTCTGAACAGTAGGCTCCCCACATGTGCTCATTTCAGTGTACTTGCTCACCTGTGGAGGACTCTTAGCCCTGAGGTTTTAAGAAAAAGATTTCAAGCTCCAACAGGACTCTAACCTCCATCAGAAAGCTTATGAGTGTCGCACATCTCTGCAATGTGCACCTTTCAAACTTTCCTCTCTGCTGAAGCCTCAGCAACAGTAAAGCTACTAGGAAGAGAACTCCTACATTTCCTGTTAAGCTGAAATGCTGTGGAAGAAATCTTCAATTTCAGCTTTAAAAGGAAATATCTGAACATAGAAATAATACAATATTAAGAAAATAGAATTTAAATGGTCTGCTTCATACCAGGTGAGCATTAATCTGCCTCTGAATTGCTTGTATATGTATGTGTATTATGACATATGAAGTCCAATGAAGAAGCCCAGCTCACAGAGCACCGTGGGATCATCAGGTGCTTGTAACTACAAATCTCATGAAATGCTGCTGTGGCTTAAAGAGGATGCAGGTCAATATTCAGTAAAGTCAAAATAAAGCACTTCAAAATTTCTGTATTAATCTCATTCAGAAATGGGACATTTTCTTTTGCACTATTCAGTACGAAATCAAACACTAACAAGTATTTACACCATAAAGTCTCACTTTTAACAGCTTCAATGAGTATTAACACTTTAAGCTATGTGATTTCACCGGAAAATAAATCAATCCTCTAGCAGACTTTACTATGACAAAATGTATATTATAGCTTCAGGCAACCTGATTACTTAGTCAAAATAATGACTTTTTGACCAGGAGAACCTTCTCCATCTATAGCACAATGCAAGAGAGCCTGCAGCAGTCACATAAGGGCACAGTGGGAAGCCCCCGCAAAGCAGCGGGTACCATACCTGGCCATTGTTCTGTGCAGTGGTTCTGAACAGAAATCTCAGGGTCCAGTAGGAGGGTCCAGAAGTCTGATTAGCTGTAGGATGGATTTTATAAACTGCTGAACAGAGTGGTATAACCTGGTTTTCTGCAGGAGCAGGTAAGTGGATCTGATGATGCAGGGGTTCTTGCAGGCCTATATGCCTATATTCCTCTTTCATCCATTCATTCTGGGGTCATTCTCCATGCAGGGATCCTATTCTGAGAAGCCTTCAAGCCAAGTCTCTAGTGATGTAGCTCAAGGAGTGCTCTTGAGCTCCGTAGCTGCCCAGATTTCTATGTAATAATTTTCATTTATGCAAGTTACTATCTCCTATTTCTACTGCTTTACATGAGCTATCACCCTCCTCTCTGCAATGTTATCCAGTTTTGATTTTTGTCCTAAAACAGCATAAATCTTTTTTCCAAACAGATAATTTGCTCAATTTTCCCCTGAGTTAGGGTACAATTTCTTTACCTCCATCTATATCAGGTCCCAGGACAATTACTGGTAAAACACTCCACTACACCTATCATAGCTGGTTCCTGTGCAAGACACGTGGGTGTTACAGAATTAGAGAAAAGAAAGTAAACTGGGGCAGTTTAGCTGATAATGCCATTTCCTTGTAAGGTTATAGAAAGTAGCAATGTGTCCTAATGAGAGAAATCTCTCCTTTATCAAGGGAAAGCTATTTTTAACTGATTCTTTTAATTGACTTGCAGTAACTCCTTACATGGAGCTGCAAATGTTGAATCATCTCAAAATGTTCTTCTTCTTTGACTTCCTGCAAAAAATATCTGTTAAGAATATCTATCATTTTCTTATGCTAAAATCAAAATGAAAAATGTGGATTTTGGCTTTAGTTCTGACATGACTCACTGTAGCATACTATGAAATCAAAGGGAAGTGAGGAAGGGAGAGTCTGTCTTTTTTCAATTTACTGTCTCTTGCTCTCTTTGTAAAGCTCTGTGTATGGATGCGATATGGAAGAGAAAAAGGTGACTAAGGGTCTCAAAAGGATTATTTTGTAATTTCTGTCACCTCCACTATCCTGATCTTGCTGAATGAGGGGCTATTTGTTTTATCACTCCTTTTTAAAAAGGCTGTGAAACGTGAGAATCTCTGTAAGCTAAAGTCTACCTAATGCTTACATGGGAATGAGAAGGAAGAGGATGGAAAGGGAGGGGATGCAATGTGAAAGGATACCTTCTCTCCATTTCTGAGGGGCTTTTGTGGAAGCCAACCTTTGACCAAAGAAACTGTGGTTAAAAAAGATACTCACAACTGCTGTTCTATCCCTTAATGCCCTACAGGAGATGTTTTCCAAGATGTTTTCCAAGATGTTAGTGCCACCTGAGGGGTGACAGACTCTCTTTAATCACATATGCCAGGTTACAAAACAAAGATGGCAGGTAGTAAGACATGGGCTGTCTGCCTTTCGTATGGAGGTATATTCTTCTTGTATAGTGAGAGCTTCAGACATTGAAATGTTTCCAAGCATTTCCAAGAAGCAGAATGCCTCACCATGCTCCCTCTGGGACAGTTTGCTCTGCATTACCCTCTCTTTGAGCTGAGCCTTGAAGTGGTATTTTAGGCCTATACAATCAAGAAAGAGTATTTCTCTGCACAAAATTAATCTTGTGTTTGATTGATTTGAAGGTAGCAAGAAAGC